>NW_006934580.1:0-991 GCF_000298275.1 Orycteropus afer afer
GAGTTTTGTTCCACATTGTTCTCCCACTCTATCTATCCAGGATCTCCTACATAGATTCCCCTCTGAGTGGTTGACAGTGGTATCCAGGCACCATCTAGTTCTGCTTTCACAGTTGTATAGGCTGAGGATCACATGGTGTACCAGTAGTTAGGACTAATTGTTTCCATAAATCTTTGGTTTTCTTCATTCTTTTTTGCTCTGGACGAGGAGAGACCCATCGTTGCATCTAGATGGCTGCTTGCAAGCTTTTAAGATCCCAGTCTCTACTTGCCAAAGTAGGAGGTAGAACAATGTTTTGTGTAGTGTGTTATGCCAACTGAGCTGATTATGGTCCCAAGCCCACAGGTTCAACTACTCAGTCCTCTGGGTAGCTGGCTGTGACCAAGATGTGACTATAACCTTGTCCTTTGTCAGCTCTACTATACACTTGAGAATTCTTACAGAACATACAAATACACTTGTAGAAACATTGACTGCCAATATTATACATGGTCTTGGGCACATTCCCCCCTGCATTGACATACCTAATAGTTCAGCCTGTCCACCCATCTCTCCACCCGTATACCTATGTTTGCCTTCACTGACATCACAGTACTGTATAGAAAAAGAGTTCATATTTGTTGTCCGTACCTCCCATGTACCTCTCTATGCCTTCCTCTTCCTCAGTGCCACCATGTTGATTACACACATTTGGTACCTTGCCTTTTACTTCACCCAAATCAATACTTGTCTCTACCTATCTAACAGTGTTCCCTACCCTACCCTCCCACCCCTGGTAACCAACAAAGAAAATTTTCTTCCATATATAAACCTTGACTTTTTACATTAATGAACTAATACAATATTTGTCTTTCTGTGATTGACTTATTTAACAGCATAATGTCCTCCAAGTTCATCCACGTTATGTGGTGTGTTGCAGATTCTACATTATTCTTTAGGGTTGCATAGTATTCCATTCTGTGTATGTACCATAGTTTGGTTATCCATTCTT
>NW_006934580.1:3331-3950 GCF_000298275.1 Orycteropus afer afer
AATAAAAACTCTCAGTAAAATAAAAATAGAAGGGAAATCTCTTAATATAATAAAAGTCATAAACCAATAGCTAACATTACTCTCAACAGAAAAAGACTCAAGCATTCCCCTTGCAAATGGGAACCAGACAAGGATGCTCTTTATCAACATTTCTATTTACCATTCCATTGGAAGTCCTAGTCACGGCAATAACGCAAGAAAGAGAAATAAAAGTTATCCAAATTGGCAAAGAAGAAGTAAAGCTATCTCTATTTGCAGATGACATGATCATATATGTAGAAAATCCAAGAGATTCAGCAAGAAAACTACTGGAACTATTAGAAAGATTCAGCAAAGTGCCACGATACAAGATCAACATACAAAAATCAGTTGGTTTCTTCTACATCAACATAGATATCTCTGAAAAGGAGCTAAGGAAAACAATATCATTTACCATAACTACCAAAAAGATAAAATACTAAGGAATAAACCTTACCAGAGATACATAAGACCTATACAAAGAAAACCACAAAACACACTACAAGAAACTACAAGAGATGAACATAAATGGAAGAACACACCATGTTCATGGATAGGAACACCGAACATTGTGAAAATGTCAATACTACCCAAAGCGATC
>NW_006934581.1:0-944 GCF_000298275.1 Orycteropus afer afer
TTGAGTACATTGTGGTTACTGAAACTTGAGTGTTTGAGTGAACTTGGCTCTCTCTCTCTCTCTTTTTTTTTTTTTTTTGAGAAATAGGTGAATTCCAAAACTAGTGGAAGCAGAGGTGGATGCAAATGGTACACAACCAATTAAAAGACAAAGCTGAGAATGGAGTGTTATCTGGTCCCAATCAAATAGACAGAGGGAAGACAGAAGGGAAAAGACTGTAAAATTCTTGAAAGTAGGATGCCATCCATTTATCTATCTATCCATCCATCCATCCATCCATCTATCCATCCATTCATCCAACTACTTAACTGTTTGTTCAGGAAATACGTTGTTGGGTGCTGTCAAGTTGGCTCTGACACATACTGACCCTATGTATAAGAGAATGAAACACTGCCCGGTCCTCTGCAAGCCTCACTATCCTTGCTATACCTGAGCCCATCATTGCAGCCACTGTGTCAATCCATCTCATTGAGGGCCTTCCCCTTTTTCATTGATGAGGATCAAGCATAATCAAACACTTTACCAAGCATAATATCCTTCCCAGGAATCCCTTCTGACAACATGACCAAAGTAGGTGAGATGAAGTCTGCCCATTCTTGCTTCCAAGGAGTATTCTGGCTGCACTTCTTCCAGGACAATTTTGTTAGTTCTGGCAGTCCATGATACTTTCAGTATTCTTTGCCAACAGAAAAACTCAAAAGCATCAACTCTTCTCTAGTCTTCTTTATTTATTGTCCAGCTTTCACAGGTGTACAAAGAGATTGAAAAACACCATGACTTGGGTTAAGTAGACCTTCATCCTCCAAGAGATAATCTTACTGTTCAGCACTTTAACAAGGTCTTTTGCAGTAGATTTGCCCAGTGCAAAGCACTGTCTGATGTATTGACTGCTGTTTCCTTTGGTGTTGATTGTGGAATCAAGTAATATGAAATCTCTGACAACT
>NW_006934581.1:1469-2593 GCF_000298275.1 Orycteropus afer afer
TCAGTTTCTTTAAGGTCTAAGAACAGAATTCTAATAAGGATTCCCTGTTCCACACTGATCTTTATATTAGAATTAATGTTATAATTTGAATATATTTTAATATTTATGATGTTGTTGTGGTTAAGTGTCATTGACCAAAAAAAAAAAAAATAAATAACATGAAACCAAACTCACTCATAATGGCCCCTCTTTGGCTTTCCAAGGTGGTATCTCTCTGGAAGTAGATTGCCCAACCTTCCTTCCAAGGAGTGGCTGGTGGGTTTGAACCACCAGCCTTCTGATTAGCAGTCAGATTCCTTAGGCACTATGCCACCAGACCTCCCATTGATTTGGCTCCAACTTGTGGTGTCCCTCCGTGCAACAGAACAGAGCACCGCGCAGTCACGTGCCGTCCTCACAGTCCTTTCTGTGCTTGAGCCCATTGTTGTAGCCAGTGTGTCAGTCCATCTTGTTGAGCATCTTCCCCTTTCTTTCTGACCCTTCACTTTGCCAAGCATGGCATCCTTCTCCAAGGAATGGTCTCTTCTGGCAACATGGCCACGGTAGCTGAGACAAAGTCTGGCCATTCTCGCTCCCCAGGGGCATCCAGCTGCACTTCGTCTGGAACAGATTTTTGTGGCATAGCCTCCAGCCTCTCAACAACACATGAGCCATCACAGTACAACAAACTGACAGACAAGTGGTGGTAAATTTATGATAATTGCCTTTAATATTGCTACTTGCTTATGCTACATTCATTTCAGAAACATCTTGATCTGTATATTTATTATGTTTAATCTTTGGCATACCACACATAAGTTTCTGTTGCAGTGGCTTTTCTCCAAACATCTTCTTTCCATTTTCTCCCTAGAACCCCTTTCCTTTTGGCAAAAAAAAAACACACCAAAATAACTGCCATGGAGTCAGTTCCGACTCATAGCAACCTCTCCTTGGGTTTCTGAGGCAGTATCACTCCGGAAGTAGATTGCCCAGTCTTCCTTGCCAGGAGTGACTGGTGGGTTTGAACCGCCAGGCTTCTGGTTAGTTGGCCTTAGGCACTACACCACCAGAACTCCTTTTTGCAAAAGGAGAGTAATATTATAAGCAACATGGAGTCCAGCTTCTATTGTTGTTGTTGTTGTTAT
>NW_006934582.1:0-1060 GCF_000298275.1 Orycteropus afer afer
ATATTATCTTTTTTATTTCACTTGGTTCTGTTGTGATGTCACCCATTTTGTTTCTTATTAATGTTATTTGTATTATCTCCCTCTTTTCCTTTGTTAAATTTGCCAGTGGTTTATCAATTTTATTGATCTTTTCAAAAAACCAACTTCTGGTCTTGTTGATTTTTTCTATAGCCTTTCTATTTTCTGTTTCATTTATTTCTGCTCGAATCATTATTATTTCCTTTCTTCTAGTGACTGTGGTTTTTGTTGCTGTTCTTTTTCTAATTGTTGGAGATTTTGGCTTAAAGTGTTGATTTTGGCTCTTTCTTTTTTTTAGATGTGTGCATTTATTACTATAAAGTGGCCTCTGATCACTGCTTTTGCTGTGTCCCAAAGATTTTGGTATGTTGTGTTTTCATTCTCGTATGATCCAAGGAATTTTTGAATTTCAAATTTGATTTCTTCTCTTACCAAGTCTTCCTCAAGGAGGGTATTGTTCAGTTTCCATGTGTTTGCTCTTTTTGTGTTAAACTCCCTAATGTTGATTTATAATTTGATAGCATTATGATCTGAGAAGATGCTTTGCAGTATTTCAATGTTTTAAATTTATTAAGACTTGCTTTATGGCCTAACATATGCTCTATCATGGAAAATGTTCCTTGTGCACTGGAGAAGAATGTATATTGTGCTGCTGTTGGGTGAAGTGCTCTATAGATGTCTATAAGGCCAATTTGGTGGATTGTATCGTTTAGCTTTTCTGCATCTTTTTTGAGTTTCTTTCCAGTTGTTCTATCTTTCAAAGAAAGTATTGTATTAAAGTCTCCCACTATGACTGTGGAGTCATCTATTTGGCTTTTCAACTCTTTTAAAGTCTGCTTTATGTTTTTGGGGCTCTTTCATTTGGTCCATTGATATTTATTACGGTTATATCTTCATGTTCAATTGATCCTTTAATCATATAATGTCCTTCCTTGTCTTGTATGGTGATTTTTGTCTTAAAATCAATTTGATCAGAAATTAATATTGCCACTCCTGCTCTCTTACAATTGCCATTTGCTTGATATATCTTTTTCCAACCTTT
>NW_006934582.1:3394-3876 GCF_000298275.1 Orycteropus afer afer
GCAGGAGGTATTGGTGTAGTTGTATCTTATGGGGACTGTTGCTGTCTCCCACTCAGTTAGACAAAAATTATAATTGAATAACCATCAAAAAACTAAAAGCACATGAACAAAAAATGCACCATGTAATCACACAGGAACAGTAACCAAAAAAAAAAAAAAACATAAAAGGGAGAAAAGAAGAAAAAGTAAGAAAACCTGTAATATCTGTGGCTAGGGCACTAAGAGAGAAAAAAAAAAATAATAATGAGGTTAACCATGAGAAAAAAAAAAGGGGGAAAAAAAGAATTTAAATTAAAAAATATATATATTGTCCCCAGAAACAGGGAAAAGAAAAAAAAAAGTGTAAACTAGGACCTGCAAGGGGAAGAATAGTAAAAAGGACAAAAGTATTATTAATAGTAATTTTAAAACAGACAAAAGAAGCAAAGTAAACACCAGAAAAAGAAAGGGATAAAGGTAAAAAAACAAAAAGAAAAAATTGG
>NW_006934583.1:0-887 GCF_000298275.1 Orycteropus afer afer
GTGTCTATTCATATCTTCTGCCCATTTTTTAATTGGATTGTTTGTCTTTTTGTTATTGAGGTGTTGGAGTATTCTATAAATTCTAGAGATAAGTCTCTTGTCAGATAGGTCATTACCAAATATTTTTTCCCAATCTGTAGGTTCTCTTTTGACTCTTTTGGAGAAGTCTTTAGAAGCACATAAAAAATTCAATTTTTAGAAGGTCCCGATCATCTGGTTTCTCTTCTGTTGTTTGTGCATTTTGAGTTATGCTTGATAGTCTATTTATGTCATATATTAGGGCCCTTAAATTTGCCCCTAGATTTTCCTTGAGAAACTGGATAGTTTTAGGTTTCACATTTAAGTGTTTGATCCATCTGGAGTTCGTTTTTGTGTGTGGTGTGAGGTACAGATATTGTTTCATTTCTGCAGATGGATATCCAGTTTTGCCAGTACCATTTATTAAACAAACATTTCTTCCCCATTTAATGGATTTTGGCCCTTTGTCAAAGATCAGTGGGCCATAGGTTGATGGATCTATTTCTGGGTTCTTAATTCTATTCCATTGGTCTATGTGTCTGTCATTGTACCAATACCAGGCAGTTTTAACTACTATGGCTATATAGTAGGCTTTGAGATCCGGCAGTGTGAGACCTCCTACTTTGGTTCTTTTTCTTCAATAGTTCTTTGCTTATCAGGAATCTCTTTCCTTTCCAAATAAAGTTAGTGAGTGGTTTTTCCATATCCTTAAAAAATGTCGATGGGATCTGGATTGGGATTGCATTGAATGTGTAGATGGCTTTGGGTTGATCTGACATTTTTACAATGCTCAATCTTCCTATCCATGAGCATGGGATGTTCTTCTATTTATGTAGATCTCTTATGGTTTCTTGAAGTAGTGTTTTATA
>NW_006934583.1:2697-3387 GCF_000298275.1 Orycteropus afer afer
GCAAGATGGTATCTCATTGTTGTTTTGATTTGCATCTCTCTAATAGCTAATGATCGTGAGCATTTCTTCATATGTTTGTTGGCCGCTTGAATATAGAGGAATCCAATTGATTTTTGGATGTTGATCTTGTATCCTGCCACAATGCTAAATCTCAATTAGTTCCAATAGATTTTGGACTGAGCCTCTTGGGTTTTCTAGCTATAGGATCATATCATCAGCAAATAGGGATAGTTTGACTTCTTTCTTACCAATCTGGATGCCTTTGATTTTCCTTTCTTGCCTTATTGCCTGGCTAGGACTTCTAGTACAATGTTGAATAAAAGTAGTGACAGAGGACATCCTTGTCTGGTTCCTGTTTGCAATGGGAATGATTTCAGTCTCTCTCCATTGAGTATAATATTGGCTGTTGGTTTTGCATAGATGCCCTTTATTATGTTGAGGAATGGCCCTTCTATTCTTATTTTACTGAGAGTTTTGATCAAAATGGGTATTGGATTTTATCAAATGCCTTTTCTGCACCAATTGATATGATCATGTGGTTCTTCTCTTTTGTTTTATTTATATGGTGGATGATGTTGATTGTTTTTCCAATGTTGAACCATACTTGTATACCTGATATGAACCCCACTTGGTCATAATGAATGATTTTCTTGATATGTTGTTGGAGTCTATTGGCCAGGATTTTTTTTT
>NW_006934584.1:0-594 GCF_000298275.1 Orycteropus afer afer
GACATGAATAGACACTTCACCAAGGATGATATTCAAGCAGCCAACAAATATATGAAGAAATGCTCATGATCATTAGCTATTAGAGAGATGCAAATAGCATCTCTTTATAGCAAAGTTCAACAAGACAGAAAATAACAAATGCTGGTGAGGATGTGGAGAGATTGGGACTCTGATACACTGCTGGTGAGAATGTAAAATGGTACAACCATTGTGGAAAGCAGTATGGCGATTCCTTCAAAAATTGGAACTAGACATACCATTTGACCCAGCCATTCCATTACTAGGTATATATCCTAAAGAAATGAGAGCCATGACAAGAACAGACAATGCACGCCCATGTTCATCGCAGTACTATTTACAATAGCCAAAAGATGGAAAAAACCTAGGTGTCCATCAATGGATATCCAAATGATGATACATACACACAATGGAATACTATGCAATGCTAAAGAATAATGTAGAATCTGCAAAATACCGCATAACATGGATGAACTTGGTGGACATTATGCTGAGTGAAATGAGTCAATCACAAAAGGACAAATACTGTATTAGTCCATTATTGTAAAAGTCAAGGAAATGCTTATCTATGGAAGG
>NW_006934584.1:694-1200 GCF_000298275.1 Orycteropus afer afer
GCGTGGCCAGTGAAAGCAAACACAGGTGTATGGGTGGACAGGCTGAACTATTAGCTATGTCTATGAAGTGGGTAGTGCACCCAAGAATATGTATAGGGTTGGCAGACAGTAGTCCTATAACTCTATGTGTATGATCTGAATTCCCAGGTGTATAGTGGAGCTGAAAAGGGGCAAGGTTGTAGTCACTGCTTGGTCACAGCCAGCTACCCAGAGGTGCTGAGTAGTTGAACCTATGGACTTGGGACCATAGTCACAGAGGACATCAAGCTCAATTGGCATAACATACTACGCAAAACATTGTTGTACCTCCTACTGTGGCAAGTAGCAACTGAGATCTTAAAAGCATGCAGGCTACCATCTAGATGCAACGATGGGTCTCTCCTTGTCCAGAGCCAAGAAGAATGAAGAAAACCAAAAATTGATGGAAATAGTTAGTCCTGGCAACTGGTACACCATCTGATCTGCAGCCTATATGACTATGAGACCAGAAGAACTAGATGGTGCCC
>NW_006934584.1:3257-4481 GCF_000298275.1 Orycteropus afer afer
AATGGATAACCAAACTATGGTACATACACACAATGGAATACTATGCAACCCTGAAGAATTACATAGAATCTGCAAAACACTATGTAAAATGGATGAACTTGGAAGACATTATGCTTATTGAGATAAGTCATTCACAGAAGGATAAATATAGTATTAGTTCATTATTGTAAAAAGTCACAGAAAGGTGTTTACATAGAAGGAAACTTTCTGTTTTGGTTACCAGGAGTGGGAGGGGAGAGGAGGGAACACCACAAATAAATAAAGAAAGAAAGAAAGCATTGACCCATGTCACTTTAGATTTGTGTATTTCACTTTATATAAATTATATTTCAATAAAATGTATTTTGTCTTATAAAAGGAAGATCATAGATCTTAGAATGTGAAGAGAACTTAGATTTTATTTAAGCAGTATTGCTGAAGAATATTGAGTACAATATATCATAGATTGCCAGAAAAATGAACAAATTCAGTATTGGAGGAAATATAGCCAGAAGGCTCCTTAGAAGAAAGGATAGTGGTGAGACTTCATTTTCCTTACTTTGGACACATCATCAAGACAGACTATTTGCTTGGAAAAGATATCATGATTGGTAGAGAGTCAGTGGATTGATAAAATAGCTGCAACAATGAGCTCGAATACACCAACAGTTGTGAGGATGATGCAGTACCAGGCATGTTTCATTCTGTATATTTAAGGTCATCATGAACTGGAACTGACTCTACAGCAATTAAGAACAACAGTCTCCCATCAAGTCCATCTGGTCCATCCAATGGAGATGGTCATATAGCATATGCTAATGATGACTCCACTAGGTTCTTGGACGGATGCTCACAGAATCACTTACGCTTGAAAGTGTTTTAGAAACTGGGAAAGCCATGAGCATGGTGGTATGTATATACTCATTAGGGCTCTTCAACTTTTTCCATTTTATACAAGGGTTGTGGTCACCGACCAGAAGCATCATGGGAATGCTTACGCCCTAGTTAGGAGAATAGAGGGTCACTGTGAATTGGAAGCAATTTGATGGCAATTGGTTTCTTTGGTTTTTGTTGTTTAGTTAGGAGAGTGAGACATGCATTGCTCATGTTCAGTCATTCATTTTACAGGAAAGATGGATATCTAATGTTAAACACATTTCAAAGAGTTTGCCTTTGGATTAAAATGCCAAATCTAAAAAAGTCCTGTGAAATATTAAATAGGCCATATTATCTCTTTTTTTTTTT
>NW_006934585.1:0-1328 GCF_000298275.1 Orycteropus afer afer
CATAAATATATTGGAAGCTGGCCACACCCCTAGAGAAACTCCTTTTCAATGGATTGACTATATACATCTGATCTCATCATAGGAATAACCCACACAACTGCTTAAACCACTCAGAATCATGGTCCAGCGAAGTCGACACACAACTCCAACTATCACACTCTGCTTTACCAAGCATGATGTCTTCTCCAGAGACTTGTCCTTCCTTATAATGTCCAAAGTACGTGAGACAAGTCCTGCCATCCTTGCTTCCAAGGACCATTCTGTCTGTACTTCTTCCTAGATAGATTTTTCATTATTCTGGCATTCCAGTATCCTTTGACAAGAACATAATTCAAAGGCATCAATTCTTCTTCATTCTTCCTTCTGCATCGTTTAGCATTCACATGAGCATGTGAAAATGTGAATATGTGACTATGTGAATATGTCAACCTCCAGCATTGTAATGACTAACGATATTCAGCTCCATTGTCTCTTTCCACAGATATAGTAAATATGATTCATGTATTCTATCTAGAGAGGTCCATGTGTATGGTTGCCATTTATGTTGTTGAAAAAAGGTATTTCTAATTAATAGGTCATGGGCCTTGCAAAATTCTGTCATATGATCTCTAGTATGATTGCTATCACCAAGGCCATATTTTCTTTCTTTCTTTTTTTTTCTCTTACTTTCATTGTTGTGAAAACATAATCAAGACATTTGCCAGCATAACAGCTTCCCCATTTACAGCTCAGGGACATTGATGACATTTTTTACTTTGTGCCACCATTATTGCTAACGTTTTCCAAAATATTCCACTACCATTAGCATAAACTCAGTTCCTCGCAAAAAAATCTTCCCTTCCTGCTTCTTCCCTATGCCTGAAAATCACTAATAATCTTTGGTTTCTTTCTCCCTCTCTCTCTCTCTCTGTTTGTGTGTGTGTGTGTGTGTATTTATTTTTCTTTTAACCTATGTAGGAATTTTCCTTCTCCTCCCTTCCCATACCTGGTAACCAACAAAGAAAGTTTCCTTCTATATATAAACCTTTCCTTGACTTTTCACAATAGTGGGCTAATACAATATTACATTACATATTGTGTAGTACAATAGTACTAATACAATCTGTGATTGACTTATTTCACTCAGCATAATGTTCTCCAAGTTCATCCATGTTATGCAGTGTTTTGCAGACTCTACATTGTTCTTCAGGATTGCATAGTATTCCATTGTTTGTATGTACCACAATTTGTTTATCCATTCCTCCAATGATGGACACTTAAGTTCCTTCCATCTCTTTACTATTGTGAATAGTGTTGTGATAAACATGAGTGTGCATGTATCTTTGTAT
>NW_006934585.1:2465-3360 GCF_000298275.1 Orycteropus afer afer
TTGGGTGCACATAAAAATTTAACTTTTAGAAGGTCCTAATCATCTTGTTTATCTTCTACTGTTTGTGCATCTTGGATTATGTGTGATAGTCTATTTATGCCATAAATTTGGGCCCCTAATTTTGTCCCTATTTTTTCTTTGAACTTTATAGATTTAGATTTCACATTTAAGTGTTTGATCCATCTGATTTAGTTTTTGTGTATGATGTGAGGTATGGATCTTGTTTCATTTTTCTGCAAATGGATATCCAGTTTTGCTATTCACCATTTTTGAAAGAGACTGTCTCTTCCTCATTTAATGGATTTCAGCCCTTTGTTAAAGATCAGCTGACCATAGATCAATGGTTCAGTTTCTGGGTTCTCAGTTCTGCTCCACAGGTATATGTGTCTGTCATACCAATACTAGGCTGTTTTGACAACTGGGGCTGTGTAGTAAGTTTTGAGATCTTGGAGTGTGAGACCTCCTATTTTGTTCTTCTTTTAGTAGTGTTTTGCTTATCTGAGGTCTTTTCCTTTCCACATAAAATTAGACATTGGTTTTTCCATATCCTTAAAGAATGTTGATGGGATCTGGATTGGCATTGCATTGCATGTATAGATTATTTGGGTATTTTCACAATGGTATTGCTTTGACATTTTCACAATGTTCAATCTTCCTATACATGAGCATGGTCTGTTCTTTCATTAATGTAGATCTCTTATAGTTTCTTGAAGTAGTGTTTTGCAGTTTTCTTAGGTCTTTTATGTTCCTGGTAAGATTGATTCTCAAGTATCTCATCTTTTTGATAGCTATTTTAAATGATAGTGATTTCCTTATTTCTTTTTCAGAGACCTCTTTGCTGGTGTAGAGGAATCTAATTGAATTTTTTGTGTTAATATTGTATCCTGCCACTGTG
>NW_006934586.1:0-1075 GCF_000298275.1 Orycteropus afer afer
CAGGAGGCAGAGCTAGACCCCAAGGTCAAGGGGCTTTCACCCAGCCCCTAGAGCCTGGCACTTTGAACTTGGACTTAAAGCCTCCAAATCGTAAGAGAATAAACTCCTGTTTGTTAAGGCCATCCCATTTGTGGTATATTCCTGTCAGAGTGGCACCAGGGAACCAGAACAATATGTTTATATTGTTAGTTATAACAGTTAGTTAACCTGTCTATGCCCCTCAGTTTCCTCATCTGTGAAGAGGGGTAATAATTCTTCTCCTGTATAGGGTTATTCTGAGGCTTACATTAGCTACTAATTTTAAAGTACTCAGAACAGTGTCTGGTATGTATTAATTGCTATATGAATGCTTGATAGATAAAAGTAAATAAACTTGCCCAGGGCCATAGAGCCAAAAAGCGGTAGAATGGGATTTGAACACTCAGAGCCTGGGCTCCAGAACTGTCCCTCTTAACCACTCACTATGCAAGCCCATGATGTTAAAAACAAAACAAAAGGGTGTAATTTTACCAAGCCAGCACCTCCCATCCCCTCCCCTGAGCTGCATTCCCACTGCTCAGAAGTAACTGTCACTGTTTCTTGCGTGTTCCCCACAAGAGTATCTGCATATGTTACTTGTAACTTTTTAAACAGTCATTTTTAGAGCATCTGTAAATAAATAAATAACTCAGTGGCCAATCCCTGCCAGACACTCTGTTATGTGTATGAGGGATTTATCTCGAGAACCCAACAATGTTTCCATCTTCACTGGGGACATGCTGGGCAGGGGGAGGGAAGCCTGTGTGACTCTTAGCACCCAGAGAGCACTGCGGTCGACCTCTTCACTTTTATCACCATTAGCTAATATTGAAGGCATGATGCTTAAAACACCAATGTTTAGGAGACCACATAAAAGTGACACATGAAAAGTATGGATGTATGTTTATATTGCTGACACATGTTGATTAGGGAAAACAGAGCCACAAGGAGGTTCTGAACGTATTGCTCAATGCATTGGATTTGCTGGGCAGCTTCCTCAGTGTTCTGCTTGGAGGGTAGGAATTAAGGAGCAAACTTTAGAAACTACAGGCAATTT
>NW_006934586.1:1825-2977 GCF_000298275.1 Orycteropus afer afer
AGCAGGCAGCTAGCAGTACCAGTAACGGGCACCTTGTCCAAGAAAAGTATTACTTTGTTTAATTAGGCCCAAAACTCTTCGTTTTCCCAAAAGTATTCCTTCCTTGGTACCCTCCAGCTCTGTAGATGGCACCATTCTCTGACCAGTTGCTCAAGCTCCAAATCCAAGAATCCCTTCCTATTTGATTCTTCTGTTTCCTTACTCTCACATTCAGACTATGAAGACGTTTTGTTGATTCTATCTGAGAAAACAGTCCCTGGGTGGTGCAAACAGTGAAGCACTTGACTATTAGCTGACAGGTTGGTAGTTTGAACCCACCAAAAGGAGCCTCAGAAGTAAAGCCTTGAAAACCTTATGGAATGCAGTTGTACAAGGCATATACGGGGTCACCATGAGTCAGAATAGATGCAACAGTGACTAACAACACCAACCACAAACAGTACCAGTTGCCATCAAGTGGACTCCAATTCACGGCAAGGCCATGGATGTCAAGAGTAGAACTGTGCTCCACAGAGTTTTCAAGGCTGTGACCTTTCGGAAGCAGAGAGCCAAGCCTGTCTTCAGAGGCGCCCATAGGTGAACTTGAACCACCAGCCTTTCACTTAGCAGCTGAGAGTATTAACTGTTTGCACTACCTCCACCTCCAAAGCATTCCCATGCCTTTTGAAATCTGTCTCATCTCCACTGCCACCCCAGTCCAAGCCACTATCCTTCCTACTTAGAGTGTGATCACAGCCTCCCATGTGTCTTCCTGCTTCCACTCTTTTCTCCCTTTTTTTATGTAAAGTTCCTGGGCCTCCAATATGCAACCATAATCCCCAGGGAGAAGACTGAGAAGCTGCATTTTGAACAACCTCTTAACCACAAGCCAACTCACTGCCATTGAGTCGATTCCAACTCATAGTGACCTCCATTGGGTTTCCAAGGCTGTAAATCTTTGCAGAAGTAGATTGCCTCGTCTTCCTCCTGTGGAGCATCTGGTGGGTTTGAACCATCAACCTTCTGGTTAGCAGCCAAATGCCTTATGCACTAAACCACCAGAGCTCCTTGAAACCTCTCAGGTAATTTTTTTTATTATGGTAAAATACACATAATATAAAATTTGACCAGTTCCACCTGTAGCTCCAGGGTTACAGGTGAGGAGAGACAACT
>NW_006934587.1:0-866 GCF_000298275.1 Orycteropus afer afer
GCTAACTAAAATGTTGGCAGTATGAATCTGCCAGCCACTCTGTGGGAGAAAGATGAGGCAGTCTACTTCCTTAAAGATTTACAGCCTTGGAAACCCTATAGGGGTCTCTATGAGTCAGAATCGGCTCAGTGGCAGTGGGGTTGGGGTTTTAGTTAGCAGTTTATTTACAATGGATTTCTTTCCATGTACATACTATATATAATATGCGTGTGTGTGTGTATAATCCGAGAAGCTGGACTATATGAAGAGTAACATGGCCTCAGGATAGGAGGAAGGCTCATTAACAACCTGCGATATGCAGGTGACACAGCCTTGTTTGCTGAAAGTGAAGAGGACTTGAAGCACTTACTGGTGAAGATCAAAGACTACAGTCTTCAGTACCGATTACACCTCAACATAAAGAAAACTAAAATCCTCACAACTGGACCAATAAGCAACATCACGATAAATGAAGAAAAGATTGAACTTGTCAAAGGTTTCATTTTACTTGGATCCACAATCAACAGCTATGGAAGCAGCTAGTCAAGAAATCAGACATTTCATTGCACTGGGCAAATCTGCTGCAAAAGACCTCTTTAAAGTTTTAAAGACCAAAGATGTCACTTTGAAAACTAAGGTGTGCTTAACCCAAGCCATGATATTTTCAAATGCCTCATATGCATGTGAAAGTTGGACGATGAATAAGGAACACCAAAGGAGAGTTGATGCTTTTGAGTTGTGGTGCTGGCAAAGAATACTGAAAGTACCATGGTCTGCCAGAAGAATGAACAAATCTGTCCTGGAAGAAGTGCAGCTGGAATGCTCCTTGGAAACGAGAATGGCCAGACTTTGTCTCACCTACTTTGGTCATGTTGTCAGAACGGACC
>NW_006934587.1:3041-3975 GCF_000298275.1 Orycteropus afer afer
TATATATATTTTAATTGTGACAGATAGATAGATCACAAAACATTTGCCATTTCTACAGTCTTTGCATGTACAGTTCCATGACATTAAATACATTCATCACGTTGTTCAACTATTGCTATTAAACAGTCCTGAATTTATCCTGACTTTTATACTAATCACTTCCTTTAGTTTCTTTTATAGTTTTATCACCCAAGTGTACATCCCTTGACATTGTACTTTAGACTTGACTGATTTTTGATAAGCCTTTTTCCCACATTTTTAAAAAATTTCAAATACAAAGAAAAGTTCAACAAATTATTTAGTGCACACACATATATCTATCCCCTGGATATTATAATTACCATTTTACTATGTTTGCTTTATCATATCTGTCCATCTGTCTGACCCTGTACCATTCACTTCAGTGCATGGTGGATGCTCTTGCCCTGTGTACTTCCTGCAAACTGGCAGCTGGATCCAGAGGCTTGATCAGATTCAGGATTGATTTCTTTGGTGTGTTCTTTCATCAGGAGGCACATGTCTTTTTGTCTCTTACTGTTGATATGTAGATCCATGAATTCATTCAGGATTGTAGCCCACTGGAGAAGCAGGGGCCTGTAGCCCACTGGAGAAGCAGGGGCCTGTGGGAGTGAGCACGTAGCAAAAAGAAAACGAAACCCTTTTCTTTTGCCATATCTTTCCAGCGCCCTCTACTGACACAACTTCAGTGCCAACTTGCAAAGGTAAAATGTTTAAAGGGCCTAGATTATTCTTAGGAGCTCTGGTGGCATAGTACCTAAGGCATTTGACTGCTAACCAGACAGCTGGAGGTTCAAACCCACCAGCCACTCTTTGGAGGGAAGGTTGGGCAATCTACTTCCGTAGTGATACCGCCTCAGAAACCCAAGGAGGGGTCTCCCTGAAATTATTCTGAGAGAGAGGCAATATAGGGCTA
>NW_006934588.1:0-850 GCF_000298275.1 Orycteropus afer afer
TAGGTTATTCCTTTTGATGGTATCTCACATGAATCTTAGGCTTTCTTTATTTTGTTTTTGATAATTTTTCTGATTGAACCCCTTCCAAAGAAGTTTAGGTATTTGTCTTCAATCTCATTAATTCTTACTTCCATTGATTAGATTCTACTCCTTTGCCCTTTCATGTGTTGTCCAGTTCTGAAAATTTAGTATTAATCTTCTGGATTTCTATCTGTAGATTTTTTTTATCATTTTTAGTTTTTCATTTATTTTGTCATTTTGTTCTTGTATTTTCTCCCAAGATGGTTCTAGTGTTTTTTGTCTGTGTTTTCCTTGATCTGTCTCTCAATCTGTTGAAGGTATCGAAATAAAATTCTTTTGAATTCCTTATCAGGGAATTCCAATGTTGCTTCTTCTTTAGTGACTTTTTCTGGGTGTGTATCCTGCTCCTTTGTTTCTACTCTTTTATCTTGCTTCTTTGTGTGTGATGGTCTGTTGTCACAGAGACATTTTTTGTTTGTTTGTTATTTATTTTTGTTGTGATTTGGGTGAAAATTTACAGAGCAAATTCACTTTCTATACAGCAGTTCACATAGGCTTTGTCTCATAACCTTGACCACAATTTACCACAATGCAACAGCTCCCCTCCCACTTCCTCCTGATAGCCACAACTTCCCTGTGTTCATCCCTCCATGCACTCCTGCCCCTGAGATGTCTCCCTGTGCATAAGCAGCCCTTCTTTCTCCCATGATTATTCTCTCCAAGGAGTGTATCTACTTCAGGTAAATGTTCAACTCCCATTCCTGTCTCTTGTTTGGCTAGAAGCCACAGGTGTGGGTTCAATTCCAGACCTGAAGGGCAGCTAGGGGCC
>NW_006934588.1:3417-4420 GCF_000298275.1 Orycteropus afer afer
TAAGAATTAACCTAAAAATCAGCCCTGCTAGCCAGGGACTGCACGAAGGACTGCTCTGGTGGCTGGGGAATAAACAGAAAAGGTGAACAGAAATGCGGGCTGAGCTGTGGACTTCTGCCGGTCCAGAGAGCACTGCCATTTTGAATGTTTACAAGTGGCTTGACTGTTTTGGATATTTAAAGAGACGGCACTCTTGCAGATTCCTGGGGCTTAAGAACACATTCTGCTTGCCAGCAACCCCAAGGACACTTGCGACTTGCAAGACTGAAAAGGTACAACATTCCTCTTGCTACTTTTATACCACACACCTGCTTGGTGAATGAAGGAGCAACCATCCCCCACTCCCACCTACCTTCTGGGCCCACAGGAACTCCATCACAGTCTGTGTGCTCAGACAGAGCCTGGGTGCCCTGCCCTGTCTTCTACCGATTTCTTTTTACTCTTTTTTTATTTTTATTTCTATTTTTTATTTTTTGTTTTCTTTTTTCCAGTGATTAGTTTGCTTGCATTTGTCAGTTTCAAAACAACTATTACTATTAATACTTTTGTCCTTTTTACTCTTATTCTTACTCTTCCCATCCCAGGTCCTAGTTTTTAGCATTTTTTCTTTTTGCTATTCTTGGTGAATTTTTTTTTTTTAATTTAAGGTTTTTTTTCCCCCCTTTCTTCTCATAGTTAACCCCATTCCATTTTTTTATTTTTGAATTTTTCCCTTCATTATTCTCCTCTACCTTTTTTCTCTTAGTGCCTGATCCCCAGATATTGCAGATTTTCTTGTTTTTTCTTCTTCTTTTTCTCTTTTTTCTTTTTTGGTTACTGATCCTGGGTGTTTACATAGTGTGTTTTTTTGTCTATGTGCTTTCAGTTTTTTGATGGTTATTCAATTGTAATTTTTGTTTAACTGACTGGGAGACAGCAACAATCCCCATAAGACACAACTACACCCACACCTACTGTGACTTCACTTACTGAGTGAGAGCCACTACCTCCTTCTCCACCAATG
>NW_006934589.1:0-1102 GCF_000298275.1 Orycteropus afer afer
CACCTGGCTAAATGTTCCTCTGTCTGGCTTCCTGTCTTTTAATTCCCTTTCTCCTGCTCTTCTGGCCTGCTACTCTGGCGTCCCTGCGTTGTCTCTCCTCACCTGTAAGCCTGGGGCTCGAGGCTTTTATCCCCTTCCCTGCTCTTCCGGCCTGCTACTCTTGTTTGTAGTGAGATTTAACCTATTCTCAAGGCTGTATTCTTTTGGTCTTCATCAGTGCTTCAAGTCTTCTTCACTTTCAGCAAGCAAGATTGTGTTATCTGCATTTCACAGGTTGTTAATGACTCTTCCTCCAATCTTGATGCTGTATTCCTCTTCATATATTCATATACTTGGATTATTTGCCAAGCATACAGATTGAATAAGTATGATAAAAAGATACAAACCTGATGCACACCTTTCCTTATTTTAAACCATTCAGTATCCCCTTGTTCTGTTCAAACGATAGCCTCTTGGTCTATGTACAGGTTCCTCATGATTGAGAAACCAAAAAAAAAGAAAAAAAAAAAAAAAAAACCCAAACTCACTGCCATTGAGTTGATTCCGACTCATAGTGACCCCCTTTGGGTTTCTGAGGTGGTAAATATTTATAGAACTAGATTGCACAGTCTTCCTTGCGTGGAATGGCTGGTGGGTTTGAACCGCCAACCTTCTGGTTAGCAGTAAAATACCTTAGATACTATGCAAGCAGAGCTACTTTCATGATTGAAAAAGTGTTATGTATATATATATGTAATTATACAATGCTATTTTATTTATTTAAAATTTTAATTGTGGTTTGAGTGAAAGTTTACAGAGCAAATTCGTTTTCCATACAGCAGTTCATACAACTTTGTTTCATGACATTGACTGCAATTCCCCACAACGTAACAGCTCTCTTTCCACTTTCTCCCTGTAGTTACCTCTTCCATGTGTCCTTCTCTCCCATGCACTCCTGCCCCCTAAATTGTCTCCCTGTGCAAACACTGCCTTACTGTTCTCCTGCACTCCAAAGAGTGTATCTACCTGATGTAAGTGTTCACCCCATATGCCTGTCTATTGTTGTGGTTGAAACCACAGGTGTGAGTTCAGTTCCAGGCCTGCAGGGTAACTAGGGGCCATA
>NW_006934589.1:2232-3216 GCF_000298275.1 Orycteropus afer afer
TGATTTTAAATCATGCAGTGTCCCCTTGTTCCGTTTGAACGACAGCCTCCTGGTCAAGAAATAGGTTCCTCATGAGTACAATCAAGTGTTCGGGAATTCCCATTCTTCTCAATGTTATCTGTAATCTGTAATGATCCACACAATCAAATGCCTTTGCATAGTCAATAAAGCACAAGTAAACATCTTTCTGGTATTCTTTGCCTTGAGCCACAATCCATCTGACAACAGCTATGATATCCCTTGTTCCATGTCCTCTTCTAAATCCAGCTTGCACCTCTGGAAGTTCTCTGTCAATATACTGCTGCAACCGTTTTTGAATTATTTTTGGTAAGATCTTACTTGCGTGTGATATTAATGATATTGTTCAATAATTTCCACAATCTGTGGGATCACCATTCTTTGGAATGGGTACAAATACGGATCTCTCCCAGTGAGTTGGCCAGGTAGCTGTCTTCCAAATCTCTTGGCATAACCAAGAATGAGTGTCTCCAGTGCGGCATCCATTTGTTGAAATATCTCAATGGGCATTCTGTCAATTCCTGGAGCCTTGTTCTTCGCCAATTCCTTCATTACAGCTTCGACTTCTTCCTTCAGTACCATTGGTTCTAGATCATATGCCACCTCCTGAAATGGATGAAGATTGACCAGGTTTTTTGGTACAATGACTGTGTATTCCTTCCATCTTCTTTTGATGTTCCCTGCATCATTCAATGTTTTGCTCTTAGAATCTTTCAATATTGCAACTCGAGGGTTAAATTTTTCTTCAATTCTTTTAGCTTGAGAAATGCAAAGTGTGTTCTTCCCTTTTGGTTTTCCAACTCCAGGTCTTTGCACATTTCATTGTAGTAATTGGCTTTGTCTTTTTGAGCTGCTCTTTGAAATCTTTGGCTCAATTATTTTATCTTGTCATTTCTTCCATTTGCTTTAGCTACTCTCCACTCAAGGGCAAGTTTCAGAGTCTCTTCTGTCATCCATTTTGGTCTT
>NW_006934590.1:0-494 GCF_000298275.1 Orycteropus afer afer
GTTTACTTATCTCCTGGGAACCAAAGTCCAGGCCACATCTCTGCTATATTATAGACCATGAGGGAATTCTAGAAGGATTCATTCAGTTTCTTAGTAAACTGCTAACTCCTATCTATAGTGGATTTCCCTTGAGAAGAGTTATGTTCATTCTTGTATCCCACAGAGGGCCAAAAATGGTGACTTCCACATATTTTCTTTGTTTAATAAGTTATTAATAATGTTATCTTTATTTAATATTTCATGAGTAATAAATTAACTATGAAATCCATTTTCTTACAGAAGTGGAAGTCTTCATCTAATTTATGATTAATTATTTTCTTTAGAAATAGTTTGTACATATGCTTTTTATTATTCTTATGTATTATTATATGTTGGTACTTCAAGAGGCAAAAATTAACCATTCTAAATGAAACAGCATATTATAATCTATATAATGTGCTAACTTTTTAGGAAAACAATTATAACTTAAATAATGCACTCATAATCATTGAGGG
>NW_006934590.1:3174-3736 GCF_000298275.1 Orycteropus afer afer
ACTCAGAAGAGTACAGTGGGTGTTTCTCTAGATGAATTGGGGCCAAGAGTGGGGATGAAGATCATCCTGGAAAACAGAGCATGATACCCTTAGCTTAAGGTGCCACAGAGTCTGGAAGAGAGTGGGGAAAGGGAACAGATACTCTTCAAATAAACAGAACCTCAAATCAGACACAGCACTGGGCTCTAGTCCAATGCTTAGCAACAATTTTTAGCACAGAGTGTAACTGGGACCCGGGATTCCTGACTTATGGAACCATGCAGAGGATGGCAGCCCTTTGTCTTTTGGGATGGCTGGTGAGTTTTAACTGCAGGACTTTGATAGGCACCTGGGCACCACCATCAGCAGACTGCTCCAAATGGAGCCAGGGCTGTATTGTTCTTTCTGGGCTTACATACATCGCTAACTGAATTATCTCATGCTCAGCACAGAAGAAAGCCTGTGTCTTTCTCTCCTGGAGATCTCTTCTTGTGCCAAACCCCTTTGTCCTCTGTGGGTACTCCAGTGAGTGAGTGGATACTGCCACAGTGGCCAATTCCCAGGGCTTCTGGTTGAACATAAC
>NW_006934591.1:0-543 GCF_000298275.1 Orycteropus afer afer
TCAATTTGGATGCCTTTGATTTCCCTTTCTTGCCTTATTTCCCTGCCTAGGACTTCCAATACAATGTTGAAGAGAAGTGGTGATAGAGGGCATCCTTGTCTAGTTCTTATTCACAAGAAGAATGGTTTCAGTCTCTCTTCATTGAAAATAATGTTGGCTGTTGGGTTTGCATATATTATTATGTTAGGAATTTTCTTTCTATTCAGATTTTGCTGAGAGCTTTTTATCAGGAAAGGATGTTGGATTTTATCAAATGCCTTTTCCACATTGATTGATACAATCATGTGGTTCTTTTCCTTTGTTTTATTTATGTGATAAATGATATTGATTGGTTTTCAACTGTGGAACCATCATTGCAAAACTGGCATGAACCTCACTTGGTCATAATATATTATCTTTTTGATATGTTGTTGGAGTCTATTGGCTAGGATTTTGTTGAAGATTTTTACATCTATATTCATGAGGGATATTGGTCTGTAGTTTTCCTTTTTAGTGATGTCTTTGCCTGGTTTTGGTATCAAGGTTATGCTTGCTTCATAAAAT
>NW_006934591.1:2933-4040 GCF_000298275.1 Orycteropus afer afer
GTGTAATTATCAACAAGTATGAATTTGTTACTGTCATTTTGCTATGTCCTATTTTGTGGTGCTGTTGATTTCTTGTTCCATACAATTTTCTGTGCTGAGCTCATTTAATTTATGAATCAAGTTATCACTTCCTTCATTGCTTTGTTTTAGTATTTGCTAAATATTTGTGCTTTCCCTCTTTTATTGTGATGCAAAGGCTTATCATTTTTCTTTGAGGTTAACCTGTGATTTATAATTTTCTCCCCAGGTTTATAACAGTCCATTCTATCTTTCAACTCTCTTGAATTTCTCACCATTTAGAAGTTCTGTAAGTACACTGTTTTCTCCCCTTTTTGGTTTGTAGTTGTCCTCATTTGTCAGTTGATGCTTCTGGTTCCCTGTTTACAATTTTGTAGGCTTATTTACTTTGAATATTTCCATAACTGTGTTGGTTTTGGGGTTATATCATCATGTGTGTTAATGGTCAGTTGTTTGCTATGATTGGTTCTCTGTCCAAAGGAATCCCTTTAGCATTTCTTGTAAGGTTGGTCTGGTTTTAACAATTTTCCTTACTTTCTGCTTATCTGGAAATGTCCTAATTTCACCATCATATTTGAGGGACAATTTTGCTGGGCATATAACTCCTGATTGGAAATGTTTTTCTTTCAGGGTTTTATATATAAGATCCCATTGCCTTCTCACCTGCATGGTTCCTGCCAAGAAATCCAAGCTTAGTCTTATTGGTTGTCCCTTGTAGGTAAGTTTTCATTTTTCCCTTGATGCCTTCAGAATTCTTTCTTTGTCTTTGGTTTTGGTGAGTTTGATGATGATATGTCTTGGTGACTTTCTTTTGGGGTCTATCCTGTTTAGGGTTTGTTGGGCTCCTTGAATGGATATATTATCATCTTTCATCATACCAGGGAAATTCTCTTCCAACAAATCTTGGACAATTTTCCCAGTGGTTTTATTTGTCTCTTCCTGTTCTGGAATTCCAATTACAGTAGGTTATTCCTTTTGATGGTATCCCACATGAGCCTTAGGCTTTCTTCATTTTGTTTTGATCTTTTTTTCTGATTGATCCCTTTCCAAAGAAGTAATTAGGTATTTGTCTTCCATCTCACTAATTCT
>NW_006934592.1:0-520 GCF_000298275.1 Orycteropus afer afer
TGCTTCTTCCTCAGGGATGTGTTCTGGGTCTGTATTCTGCTCCCTTGTTTCTACCACTTTATCCTGCTTCTTTGTGTAGGCTGCGATGGTCTTTTGTTTCTGAGGCATTGTGACGTTGTTGTATTTAGATCTCTGTTAGATGTTTGTGAAGAGCAGCCAAGGTTGGTTCAGGCTCTTCTTCGTGTTTTTTTTATCATTGGCCATTGGTGGAGAAGGAGGAAGTGGCTCTTGTTCAGTAAGTGAAGTCACAAGAGGTGTGGGTGTAGTTGTGTCTTATGAGAACTGTTGTTGTCTCCCACTCAGTCAGTCACAAATTACAATTGAATAACCACCAAAAACTAAAAGCCCATGGACAAAAAACACCCCATGTAATCACACAGGAACAGTAACCAAAAAAAGAAGAAAGGGAAAAAAAGAAGAAAAAACAAGCAAACCTACAATATCTGGGGATAGGGCACTAAGAAAAAAAAGTAGGGAAGGAGAATAATGAATGAAGAAAAAAATAGGAAGAATGCAAAAG
>NW_006934592.1:1855-3038 GCF_000298275.1 Orycteropus afer afer
GTTTTTCCTGGCCAATTCTTTGAGAAGTGGATGGCCTCCTCCTTCTTCCTAGTCTGTCTCAGTCTGCAAGCCAAGCTTAAACCTGTGTACCATGTGCACCCCACTGGGTTTGAAACACCAGTGGCACAGCCTCAAGACTCACAGGAACTTATCACCACAGTAGGACAAAGTGCCTGACAAGTTTGTCTTCCTTAGCTGTTGGACCCCTCCATCCACCCTTACCTGGATCTCTGCATTTGACTCCTCCATTTATTCCAGTCCCCTTTGCCTTTTCTGTCCTCTCCCTGCCTTCTCTCCTCATTGCTTGTGGGGCATGGCCTGAGTTCTCTCTCCTTACCTAGACTAGAAAGTCCAAAATTAGGCTGGAAATTCCTGCCTACTCACAGGATTTTGAGGCCCTGCTTTCATTAGGTGTCATTGAGTTGGCTACAACTCATAGTAACTTTATGTACAATAGAATGAAACACTGCCTGGTCCTGCACCATCCTCATGATCTTTGTTATGCTTGAGCCCATCATTGAAGCCACTGTGTCAATCTATCTTCTTGAGGGTCTTCCTCTTCTTTGCTGACACTCCACTTTACCAAGCATGATATCTCTGGTAGTTAAGGTTGTGTGCCAACTTGTCTGGGCCTGGTTTTGAATGGTTGGGCAGTTGGATGTAGTTATTCCACATGATAAGACTGGTAATCAACTCCATGGTGGAATATACTATGACCAGCTGAGTAGCTGCCTTAGGAATGTGTTGCTGTGAGGCTTGTGGCTATGCCATTGGCGTTTCAAATGCCAGAAGAATTGCACATGGTGCACAGGTTTCAACACAGCTTACAGACTAAGACAGACTAGGAAGAAGGAGGAGACCATCCACTTCTCAAATTTCGGCCAGGGAAAACCTTATGAATAGCAGAGAAACACTGTCTGATATATTACTGGGCAACTTTATGAATAGCTTGGAAACATTGTTTGACACAGTGCAGGAGGACGAGCCCCTTGGTTTGGAAGACACCAAAAATGGGACAGGGAAAGAACCTGCCTCATCAGAGTAGAACCAACCTTAATGATATGGATAAAGTAAGTTTTTCAGGACACATGTGCTGACATGGCATGACTCAAATTGAGGAGAAACAGCTGCAAACATCCATTAATAATCAGAACATGGAATGTATGAAGTATGAATCTAGGAA
>NW_006934593.1:0-674 GCF_000298275.1 Orycteropus afer afer
AAAAAAAAAAAAAAAATTACCAACAAAAAATAGCCCTGGCCCAGACAGTTTCATCAAACATTCAGAGAAGAACTGACACCAATCCTACTCAAACTATTCCAAAACACAGAAAAGGATGGAATTCTCCTGAATTCAGTTTATGAAGCAAGCACAACCTTGACACTAAAACCAGGCAAAGACATCACTCAAAAGACAAACTACAGACCAATATCCCTCATGAATATGGATGCAAAAATCTTCAACAAAATACTAGCCAACAGACTCCAACATAACAAAAAATAACACTTTATGACCAAGTGGGATTCACACCAAGTATGCAAGGATGGTTCAACATTAGAAAAACAATCAATGTCATCCACCACATGAATTAAAAAAAAGGAAAAGAACCACATGATCATACCAATTGATACAGAAAAAGCATTTGATAAAACCCAACACCCATTCCTGATAAGAATTCTCACAAAAATAGGAATAGAGAGAGAATGAAACCATCTCCCTTGATAACAGGAACCAGACAAAGATGCCCTCTATCACCACTGTATTGGAAGCCCTAGCCAGGGCCATAAGGCAAGAAAGGGAAATCAAACGCATCCAAATTGGTAAGAAAGAAGTAAAACTATTCCTATTTGCTGATGATATGATCCTATACCTAGAAAACCCAAGAGACTCAGCAA
>NW_006934593.1:1174-2913 GCF_000298275.1 Orycteropus afer afer
TAAATGGGGAAGAGAATGTTTGTTTAATAAATGGTGCTGGCAAAACTGGAGATCCATTTGCAGAAAAATGAAACAAGATCTGTACCTCACACCATACACAGAAATTAACTCCAGATGGATCATAGACTTAAATGTGAACACTAAAACTATAAAGCTCCGAAAGGAAGAAACAGTGGCAAATTTAAGGACCCTGATTTATGGCTTAAATAGACTGTCAAGTATAACCCAAAATGCACAAATAGCAGAAGATAAACTAGATGAATGGGACCTTCTAAAAATTTAATTTTTATGTGCTTCCAAAGACTTCTCCAAGAGTCAAAAGAGAACCTATAGACAGGGAAAAAAAATATTCAGCAATGACATATCTGACAAGGGACTTATCTCTATAGAAAACTCCAACACCTCAACAACAAAAAGATAAATAATCCAATTTAAAAATGGGCAGAAGACATGAGCAGACACTTCACCAAAGAGGATATTCAGGCAGCCAATAAACACATGAAGAAATGCTCACAATCATTAGCCATGAGAGAGATGCAGGACAAAACAACAATAAGACACCATCTTGTCCCAGCACTAATAGCAAACTTCAACAAGACAGAAAACTATAAATGCTGGCAAGGATGCGGAGAGATTGGGACTCTCACACACTGCTGGTGGGACTATCAAATGATACAACTACAGTGGAAAGCAGTATGGTGATTTCTTAAAAAGTTGGAATTAGGAATACCATTAGATCCAGCAATCTCATTGCTACTTATATATCCTAAAGAAGTGAGAGCCAGAAAAACGACAGATATATGTACACCCATGTTCCTCACAGCACTATTTACAAAAGTATAAAGATGGAAACAACCTAGGTGCCCAGCAACAGAAGAATGGATAACCAAACTATGGTACATACACACAATGGAATACTATGCAACACTAAACAATAACGTAGAATCTGCAGGAGTTCCACCAAGATGGTGGACTAGGCAGAAAAACTGTACAGACCCTCTTCAACAAAGAAGAGAGAAACCAATTAACACAGACACAGAAGATAATCCTGAACCCCTGACCCTTGAAGGGAAGGATATAGAAATGGACGAAATCCCAACTAGCAGAAGAATTTGCGTGAAAATACCAAAAAAAGGAAACATACGGAGCTGCGGTCTGGCAGTGATCCTGAGCGATCCTGACCACACACACAACTTGGAGATTCCCAAATGCTGGTAGGACGTAAGAATTAACCTAAAACTCAGCCCTGCTAGCCAGGGACTACACGGAGGACTATGGTGGGGAATAAACGGAGAAGGTGAAGAGAAAGGTGGGCTGAGCTGTGGACTTTTGCCGGTCTGGAGGACGCCACCATTTTGAATGTTAAAAAGCAGCTTGACTACTTTGGATATTTAAAGAGACTGCTCTGTCGCAGAATTCCTGGGGCTTAAGAACATGTTCTACTTTCCAGTAACCCCAAGGACACTCGGGACCGCAAAACTGAAAAATTTTTTAAAGGTTATTCAATTGTAATTTGTGTCTAATTGAGTGGGAGACAACAACAGTCCCCATAAGAAACAACTACACCCACACCTGCGGCAACTTCATTTACTGAGTGAGAGCCACTACGTCCTTCTCCACCAACGGGCCAACAATAAAAAACCACCAAGAAGAGCCAGAATCACCCTTGACTGCTCTTCACAAACAGTTAACAGAGATCTAAATACAACAACGCCACGATGCCTCGGAGACAACAGACC
>NW_006934594.1:0-801 GCF_000298275.1 Orycteropus afer afer
TCAAGCTCCTTTTTGGCTGCTCATAGCAGATCTCATCATGGAGGGCTTCATGGGGAATGACTGCATCATAATTGCCAAAACACTGAGGACCATCAACCTGCCAAGTTGACCCACAACATTCACTATCGCAGGTACATGAAGAAAGAATAAAACTAGACAACTGTGATGCTTCAGTTTTGTGTCCACTTAGCCGGGCCTGGTTTTGTGTAGCTGGGCAGCTGGATGTAGTTATTCCCCATGATGAGACTGGTAATCAGCTCCATGGTGTAATCTACTGGAGCAGCTGAGTAGCTGCCTTAAGGATGTGGTCTGCTTCCAGTATGTAAGGAGAAGCATTGAAAAAAGTCTCTGGAGCTTTCTGGCATGCTCAAACGTCTCTGGGGCTTTCTGGCGTGCTCAAACCCTGCATGTAACTGAGTCTTCTTTCAGCAGCCTGCCATGTTTCCTGCCAATCTTAGAATTGTTCTTGGACTGGAACCAGTGGTCTGCTGTGTTTTTTGATAATCTTGGGTCTGTGCCATTTTACTTGCCAACCTTGGGTTTGTCAGCCTCAATAGCCTGAGTTAAGTGATGCTTCCAGCTCCAGTGGGCCAGGAACAAGAGGCAGAGCTGAAGCCCTAGGTTTAGGGGCCTTCACTCAGCCCCTAGAGCTGGCACTTTGAACTTGGACTTCCAGCCTCATAAACTGTAAGAGAACAAATCTCTATTTGTTCAAGCCATACATTTGTGGTATTTTCTGTTAGAGCAGTACTAGAGGACCAAAACAATAACCATCTTGTTGTTGTTTTGGGTCTCATGATC
>NW_006934594.1:2606-3309 GCF_000298275.1 Orycteropus afer afer
TGTGCTGTTGAGTCAGACACGACTCATAGAGACCCCTCCTTGGGTTTCTGAGGCAGTATCACTACGGAAGTAGATTGCCCAACCTTCCTTCTGAGGAGTACCTGGTGGATTTGAACTGCCAGCCTTCTGTTTAGCAGTCAAGTGCCTTAGGCACTACACTACCAGAGCTCCCAGTAGCCACAATAGATATATCTAAGTTGTGAATTGTTTTTAAGTTGTTAAGTTGTCTTTTAAATAGTAGAATAAACTCAGAATATGGGACATGAGATGCTGCCCCTTCCACATGCATTCTCATAATAAAAAGAGATGATACTGAATCTATATTTCATCATTACTTGCTCCTGGGTGCAGCATTTCAACTATATAACTTTTCATCAAAGACACAATAAAATATTATAATACCTAAATAAATAAATAAACTAGGAGCTCTGGTAGCATAGTGCCTAAGGCACTTGACTGCTATCCAGAAGGCTGGCTGTTCCAACCCACCAGCCACTCCTCGGAAGAAAGGTTGGCCAATATACTTCTGTAGTGATACTGCCTTGGAAACCTAAGGGGGGGGTTGTTATGGGTCAGATGTGACTCCATAGCAGTGAGTTTGGTTTGGTTTTTGGAAGAACAACAACTCATGCAGAATCCCCAGAAATATAATCTTATGATTCAGTAAAAGTTTTGTTTTCTAGGACCAAACCTGGACATTTTG
>NW_006934595.1:0-659 GCF_000298275.1 Orycteropus afer afer
AAAAAAAAAAAAGAAAATACTGGCAAGAATGTGGGGAAATCGGAACTCTTATTCATTGCTAGTGGGAATGCAAAATGGTATATAGCCTTTGTGGAAAACAGTATGGCAGTTCCTCAAAAAATTAAAAATAGAACTACCATATGACCCAGAACTCCTAGGTATATACCCAAAATATCTGAGAGCAGAGACTCAAAAACAGACTTGTAAACTAATGTTCATTGCAGCAATACTCACAGTAGCCAACAGGTGAAACAACCTAAATATCCATTAACAGATAAATGGAAAAAGGAAATGTGGTACATACATACAATAGAATACTACTCAGCCAATAAGAGAAACAAAGTCTTGATACATGCAATGATTTGCACAGTACAGATGGACCCTGAAGACATTATACGAAATGAAAAAGTCAATCATAAAGGGACAAATACTGTATGACCTCACTTATATAAAAAGACAAAAAAAAAGGCAAAAGTACAGAAAACAAAGTTTATTAGTGGTTACAAGGAGCTGAAGGGAGGAAAAGAACAGTTAATGGTGATAGAAAAATCTCATTGATTAATGGTTGTTGTTGTTGTTGTTGTTATGTGCCCTCGAGTCAAATCCGACTCATAGCGACCCCTCCTTGGGTTTCCGAGGCAGTATCACTACGGAAGTAG
>NW_006934595.1:2089-3170 GCF_000298275.1 Orycteropus afer afer
AGGATCCGCCAGACCTACTCACGGACCTGGGACTCGCCAGCCTGCCAGCCTCCACCACTACTATGTGAGACGAACCCTTGGGTGTCTGTGAGTTCTGTGAGGCGTTACAGCGAAATACAGAACCCTAAGACTGGGGAAGTTACTGGGAGGAGGAGGAGGAGTTAATGTCTGAAATGATGGAGTGGCATGGTAGTTTGGACATTTGGGACCAGCCTCGTGCTGATCTTCCTAAGAGAAATTGTTCAAGCAGATTCTATGCACAAAATATTGGAACAACATGCTAGGGATCAAAAGTTGGAAGTCCATCTATGGACAAACTCATCTTTGACAAAGGGCCATAATCTGGTAAATGGGGAAGAGATAATCTCTTTTAA
Organism: Orycteropus afer afer; assembly: GCF_000298275.1. Lineage (NCBI taxonomy): Eukaryota > Metazoa > Chordata > Mammalia > Tubulidentata > Orycteropodidae > Orycteropus > Orycteropus afer. Next base: position 2,464 of record NW_006934595.1, read on the forward strand.
CAAATGGTGCTGGCCAAAAAAGGATATCCATTTGCAGAAAAATGAAACAAGATCCATACCTCACACAAAACACAAAAACTAACTGAAGATGGATCAAAGATCTAAATAAAAAACCTAAAATTATAAACTTTATCAAAGAAAAAATAGGGGCAAACTTAGGGGCTCTAACTTAAGGCATAAATAGACTATCAAATACAACCAAAAAAAATGCATAAAGAGCAGAAGATAAACTAGATGACTGGAACCTTCTAAAAATTAAATTCTTACTCACATCAAAAGATTCCTCCAGAAGAATAAAATGAGAACACACAATTTGGGAAAAATGTGTTGGATAATGCCATATCAAAAAGGAACTTACCTCTGAAACCTGTCCACCATGGGTGACCCTGCTCGTATTTGAAATATTGGTGGCACAACCTCCAACCTCACAGCAACACACAAGCCACCACAGTATGACAAACTGACAGATGAGTGGTGGCTAAAATTTATTAAAAATTTCATTATCTCAACAACAAAAAGACAAACAATCCAACTAAAAAATTAGTAGAAGACATGAACAGACATTTCACCAAAGAAGATATGCAGGCAGCCAGCAAATATATGAAGAAATGTTCACAATCATTAGCCATTGTTGTTGTTGTTGTTATTTGCCATCGAGTCGGCCCCGACTCATAGCGACCCCTCCTTGGGTTTCCGAGGCAGTATCA
>NW_006934596.1:0-507 GCF_000298275.1 Orycteropus afer afer
TGGCGCGGGATAGGGCAGTGTTTCGTTCTGCTGTGCATGGGGTCGCTATGAGTCAGAAACGACTCGACGGCACTTAACAACAACAACAACAACAATCTCTTGATGTTTCCTGCATCATTCAATATTTTGCCCATAGAATCTCTCAATATTGCAACTCAAGGCTTAAATGTTTTCAATTCTTTCAGCTTAAGAAATGTCGAGCATGTTCTTCCCTTTTGGTTTTACAACTCCAAGTCTTTGCACGTGTCATTATAGTAATTGGCTTTGTCTGCTCAAGCTGCTCTTTGAAATCTTCTGTTCAGCTTTTATCTTGTCATTTCTTCCATTTGCTTTAGCTACTCTCTGCTCAAGGACAAGTTTCAGAGTCTCTTCTGTCATCCACTTTGGTCTTCTTTTCTCATCTTTTTAGTGATCTTTTGCTTTCTTCATGGATAATGTTCTTGATATCCTCCCACAATTATTCTGGTTCTTGGTCACTGGTGTTCAATGCATCAAATCTATTCTTTA
>NW_006934596.1:2862-3913 GCF_000298275.1 Orycteropus afer afer
AAATTGACAGATTTCTACAAACACACCACTTACCTAAACTAACACATACTGATATGGAAAAGTTCAACACATCCATAACAAAAGAAGAAACTGAACAAGTCATAAAAAAATTACCAACAAAAAAAGTCCTGGCCCAGAGACAGTTTCACCAGAGAATTCTACCAAACATTCAGAGAAGAAGTGACACCAATGCTACTCAAACTATCCCAAAATACAGAAAAGGATGGAATCCTCCCCAATTCATTTTATAAAGCAAGCATAACCTTGATACCAAAACCAGGCAAAGACATTACTCAAAAGGAAAACTACTGACCAACATCTCTCATGAATGTAGATGCAAAAGTCTTCAACAAATCTCCTAGCCAATACATTCCAACAACATATCAAAAAATAATTTATTTTGAACAAGTGGGGTTCATATCAGGTATACAAGGATGGTTCAATATTAGAAAAACAACCAATGTCATCCACCACATAAAACAAAGGAAAAGAACCACATGATCACATCAATCGATGCAGAAAAGGCATTTGAATCCAACACCCATTTCTGATCAAAACTCTCACAAAAAATAGGAATAGAAGGGACATTCACCAACATAATAAAGGGCATCTATGCAAAACCAGCAGCCAACATTATTCTCAGTGGAGAGAGACTGAAACCATTCCCCTTGCAAACAGGAACCAGACAAGGATGCCCTCTATCACCACTTCTAATCAACATTGAATTGGAAGTCATGTTGTTATGTACCATCGAGTCGGACCCGAATCACAGCGACTCCTCCTTGGGTTTCTGAGGCAGTATCATGATGGAAGTACATTGCCCAACCTTCCTTCCAAGGAGTGGAACTTCTGGTTAGCAGTCAAGTGCCTTGGGCACTATGCTATCAAAGCTCCCAATGGAAGTCCTAGCCAGGGCATTAAGGCAAGAAAGAGAAATCAAAGGCATTCCAAACTGGTAAGGAAGAAGTCAAACTATCCCTATTTGCTGACGATATGATCCTATACACAGAAAAACCCAAGAAACTGAGCCAAAATTCTACTGGAATTAATT
>NW_006934597.1:0-516 GCF_000298275.1 Orycteropus afer afer
AAGTGTCTATTCATGTCTTCTGCCCATTTTTAATTGGATTATTTGTCTTTTTGTTGTTGTTGTTGTTGTTGAAGTGTTGGAGTTTTCTATAAATTTTAGGGATAAATCCCTTGTCAGATGTGTCATTGCCATATATTGTTTCACAGTCTGTAAGTTCTCTTTTGACTCTTTTGGAGAAGTCTTTGAAGCACATAAAAATTTAATTTTTAGAAGGTCTCATTTATCTAGTTTACCTGCATTTACCTCCATATCTAGTTTGTACATTTGGGGTAATGCTTGATAGTCTTTTTATGCCATATATTGGCCCCTAAATTTGCCCCTAGTTTTTCTTTGAGGAACTTTATAGAATTAGGCTTCACAATTAAGTCTTTGATCCTTCTGGAGTGAGTTTTTGTGTGTGGTGTGAGGTATGGATCTTGTGTCATTTTTCTGCAAATGGATATCCAGTTTTGCCAGCACCATTTGTTAAACAGACAGTCTCTTCCCCATTTAATGGATTTTGGCCCTTTGTCAAAG
>NW_006934597.1:1881-2909 GCF_000298275.1 Orycteropus afer afer
GTGTTGATTTTGGCTCTTTCTTCTTTTTTGATGTGTGCATTTATTACTGTAAATTGGCCTCTCATCACTGGTTTTGCTGTATCCCCCAAATTTTGGTATGTTGTGTTTTCATTCTTGTTTGATTCAAGGAATTTTTATTTCAATTTTTTCTTTCTTCTCTTACTCAGTCACTCTTAAGGAAGGTGTCCAATTTCCATGTGTTTGCTCTTTTTCCATTGATCTTCCAATTGTCGATTTCTAATTTTATTGCGTTGTAATCTAAGAAGATGTTTTGCAGTATGTCAATGTTTTTAAATTTATTAAGGCTTGCTTTATGGCCTATCATACAGTTGATCATGGAGAATGTTCTATGTGTACTGGAAAGGAATGTATGTTGGGCTGTTGTTGGTTGAAGTGCTCTGTAGATGTCTGTAAGGTCAAGTTGATGGACTATATTTTTCATTGTTCTGTGTCTTTGTTGAGTTTCTTTCCAGTTCTATCTTTCATTGAAAGTGGTATATTAAAGTTTCCTAATACAACTGTGGAATCATCTATTTGTATTTTTAGTTCTGCTAAAGTCTGATTTATGTATTTTGGGGCTTTTTCATTGGGTCCATAGATATTTATTATGGTTCTATCTTCTTGTTCAATTGGTCCTTTAATCATTATATAATAACCTTCTTTGTCTCTTATGGTGGTTTTTGTCTTAATTTTATCAGAAATTAATGTTGCCACTCCTGCTCTTTTTTGGTTGCCATTTGCTTGATATATCTTTTTCCAACCTTTGATTTGTAGTCTGTTTTCGCCTTTGTCTCTAAGGTGTGTCTCTTGTAGACAGCATATTGATGAGTTATGTTTTCTTATCCATTGTTCAACTCTCTGTCTCTTGAGTGGTGCATTTAATCCATTTACACTCAGTGTAATTATCAACAAGTATGAATTTGTTGCTGTCATTTTGTCATGTGTTTTTTCATGGTATTCCAGGTTTCTTTGTTCCATATAATTTTCTGTGCTGAGGTAATTTTGTTTATGAATTGTATTATTTTCTT
>NW_006934598.1:0-672 GCF_000298275.1 Orycteropus afer afer
TTTGGTCATGTTGTAAGAAGGGACCATTCCCTGGAGAAGGATGTCTTGCTTGGTAGGGTGGAGGGTCGACGAAAGAGGGGGAGGCCTTCAACGAGGTGTACTGATACAGTGGCTGCAATGATGAGCTCAAGTATAGCAGGGATTGTGGGGCTGGCTCGGGATCGGGCAGTGTTTCGTTCTGCTGTGCATGGGGTAACTATGAGTCAAAAACGACTGGACGGCACTTAACAACAACAACAACAACAACAACAACCTGCAAATATGACCTGTTTGGAAATAGACGTTTTCTTTTGTTATGTTAATGGAGTCATATCAATTTAGGGTACATCCTAAACCTAATCCCTTCTGAGTTACAAAAAGACTAGAACAAAGACACTGTCTTAGTTATCTGTAGTGACATTGAAATGACAACAGTAACTAAGCTACAGATGAGAACTTTAAAGGAGCACAGAGTCTAAGTCAAATGTGGTGAAACAATAGGGGCAGAGACAATGAGAATCGTGACACGATGTACTATATGTATAAAAACTGTTGATGGGTGTATGTATTGTTGAGTATATTTTCCTCTCTGCCTACCCCCCAAAATGAATTAACCATGGTAAGTGAAAAATATAAAAATAATAGTTAAAAACATGTTGTTGTTGTTGTTGTTATGTGCCTTCGAGTCAGACC
>NW_006934598.1:2157-3104 GCF_000298275.1 Orycteropus afer afer
ATATATATATATATATATATTCATTCATTCCACCCCACCCAAGGGAGGAAGTGGGAAAGAGTCAGGGCTGATGGCAGCCAGATCCAGGTAAGGGGAGGGAGAGAGACCCCACCCAAGGTAGGAAGCGGGAAGCCAGGGCCAACGGCACCAAATCCAGGTAAGGGAAGGGTGGAACAACTAAGGGAGAGGAACTTGTCTGTCAGTTTGTTGTACTGTGGTGGCTTGCATGTTGCTGTGAGGCTGGAGGCTGTGCCACTGGTGTTTCAAACACCAGCAGGGTTGCCCGTGGTGGACAAGTTTCAGCAGAACTTCCAGACTGAGACAGACTCAGAAGAAGGAAGAGGCTACACATTTCTCAAAGAATTGGCCAGGGAAAACCTTATGAATAACAGAGAAACACTATCTGATATATTACTGTACAACTTTATGAATAGCCCCGTAACACTATCTGATAGTGAGAGAACATGAGCCCCTTAGGTCAGAAGGCATTCAGAATACAACTGGGAAAAAGCTGCCCCATCAGAGTAGAACTGACCTTAATGATACAGATAAAGTAAAGGTTTTGGGACTTACATTTGCCGACGTGGCATGACTAAAACTAAGGAGAAACAGCTGCAAATATCCAGTAATAATCAGAACAATGAATGTATGAAGTATGAATCTAAGAAAATTGGAAGTTGCCAAAAATGAAATGGAATGCATCAAGATTGATATCCTAAGCATTAGTGAGGTGAAATGGACCGGTTTTGGCCATTTTGAATAAGACAACCACATGATCTACCATGCTAGGAATGACAAATTGAGAGGAATGGCATGGCATTCATCATCACAAGGAATGTTTCAAGATCTGTCTTGAAATACAATGCTGTCAGTGACAAAATAATATCCATATGCCTACAAGGAAGACCAGTTAATACTACTATTATTCAAATTTATGCACCAACCCT
>NW_006934599.1:0-735 GCF_000298275.1 Orycteropus afer afer
AACACAACATACCAAAATCTTTGGGACACAGCAAAAGCAGTGATCAGAAGCCAATTTATACCAATAAATGGACACATCAGAAAAGAAGAAAGAACGAAAATCAACATGTTAAACCAGCATCTCCAACAATTAGAAAAAGAAGAGCAAGAAAAGCCTACAGTCACCAGAAGAAAGGAAATAATCAAGATTTGAGCAGAAATCAATGAAACGGACAATAGAAGGACAACAGAAAAAATCAACAGGACCATAAGTTGTTTTTTGAAAAGATCAATAAAATTGACAAACCACTGGCAAACTTAACAAAGGAAAAGAGGGAGAGAATACAAATAACACAAATAAGAAATGAAGTGGGTGACATCACAACGGAACCAAGTGAAATAAAAAGGATAATATCAGGATACTATGAAGAATTGTACTCAAACAAATGTGAAAATCTGGAAGAAATGGACAGATTTCTAGAAACACACCATTTACCTAAACTAACACAGGCTGATGTGGAAAAGTTGAACAGGTCAATCACAAAAGAAGAAATTGAACAGGTCATCAAAAAATTACCAACTAAAAAAAGTCGTGGCCCAGACAGTTTCACTGGAGAATTCTACAAAACATTCAGAAAAGAACTGATACCGATTCTACCCAAAGTATTCCAAAACATAGAAAAGGATGGAATCCTCCCTAACTCATTTTATGAAGCGAGTATAAAAAACCAGGCAAAGACATCACTCAAAAGGAAAA
>NW_006934599.1:2170-2645 GCF_000298275.1 Orycteropus afer afer
CCCATTCCTTGTTTCTCTTTTTGCATTTTTCCTATTTTCTCTTCATTTAGTATTTTTCCTTCCCAACTTTTTTTTTCTTAGTGCTCTATCCCCAGATATTGCAGGATTGCTTGTTTTTCTTCTTTTTTTCCCTTTTTTCTTTTATTGGTTACTGTTCCTGTGTGATTGCATGGTGTGTTTTTCGTCCAAGGGATTTTAATTTTTTTGATGGTTATTCAATTGTAATTTGTGTCTGAGTGGGAGACAACAACAGTCCTCATGAGACACAACTACACCCACAACTCCTGTGACTTCACTTACTGAGTGAGAGCCACTTCCTCCTTCTCCACCAACGGGCCAATGATAAAAAACCACCACGAAGAGCCCGAATCACCCTTGGTTTCTCTTCACAAACAGTTAACAGAGATCTAAATACAACAACATCACAATGCCTCGGAAACAACAGACCATCACAGTCCACACAAAGAAGCAGGAT
>NW_006934600.1:0-1176 GCF_000298275.1 Orycteropus afer afer
AGGTATGAATCTAGGAAAACTGGAAGGTGTCAACAATGAAATAGAACAAATAAAGATCAATATTCTAGGCATAGTGAGCTGAAACGGACTGGTATTGGCCATTCTGAATCAGAAATTCATATAGTCTACTATGTTGGGAACAACAAATTGAAGAAGCATGGTGTCGTGTTAATTATCAAAAAGAACATTTCAAAATCTATCCTGAAGTACAATGCAGTCAGTGATAAGATAATATTCATACATCTATAAGAAAGACCAGTTAATATGAATATTATTCAAATTTACACACCAACCAGTAAAACCAAAGGTGAAGAAATTGAAGATTTTTACCAACTTCTGCAGTCTTAAATTGACCAAACATACAATCAAGATGTATTGATAATTACTGGTAATTGGAATGCAAAAGTTGGAAACAAAGAAGCAGCATTGGTAGTTGAAAAATATGGCCCTGGTGATGGAAATGATGCCAGAGATTGCATGATAGAACTGTGCAAGACTAATGACTTATTCACTGGTAATACCTTTCTGAAACAATATAAACAGGAGCTATGCACATGGACCTCACCAGATGGAATTTACGGGAATCAAATAGACTACGTCTGTGCAAAGAGACAATGGAAAAGCTTAATTTCATCTCTTGGAAGAAGACCTGGGGATGAATGTGGATCAGACTATCAATTGTTCATATCCAAGTTTAAGTCGAAGCCAAAGAATATTAAAACCAGTCCAGAAAAGCAAAATATGACCTTGAGCATATCCCACCTGAATTTAGTGACCATCTGAGGAATAGATATGAAGCACTGAACACCAATGATTGAAGACCAGATGAATTGTGGGATGACATCACACATGAAGAAAGTAAAAGGTCATTCAAAAGTCAGGAAAGAAAGAAAAGACCAAAATGGATGTCAGAAGAGAGTGTAAAACTTGCTGTTGAATGGAAAGTAGCCAAAGCAAATGAAAGAAATGATGAAGTAAAAGAGCCAAACAGAAGATTTCAAAGGGCAACTAGAGAAAACAAAGTGACATATTATAACAAAATGTGTAAAGACCTGGAGTTAGAAAATCAAAAGGGAAGAACACGGTCAGCATTTCTTAAGCTGAAAGAAGTAAAACAAAAAAATTCAAGCCTTGAGTTGCAATATTAAAGTATTCTATGGGCAAAATATTGAATGA
>NW_006934600.1:1876-2984 GCF_000298275.1 Orycteropus afer afer
TTAATTTTGCTTGTGATGACCCTGTACATAGACCAAGAGGCAGTTGTTTGAACAGAGCAAGAGGACACTGCATGGTTTTAAATCAGAAAAGGTGTGTGTGAGGGTTTTATCCTTTCACCATACTTACTCAACCTATGTGCTGAGCAGATAATCTGAGAAGCTGAACTATATGAAATAGAATATAACATCAGTGTTTTGATTACCTAGTGCTGCTCTGACAGGAATATACCACAATGAAATGGCTTTAATAAATAAGAGTTTATTTTCTTACACTTTTGGAGCCTGGAAGTTTGAATTCAAAGTGCCAGGCTCTAGGGGCTGGGTGAAAGCCCCTCAACCTTGGGTTTCAGCTCTGCCTCTTGCTCCTGGCCCACTGAAGCCAGAGGCATCTCTTCACTCAGGTAACTGCTGGCTGCTGAGGCTGACAAACCCAAGGTCAACAAGTGAAAAAGCACAGTCCTAATATTATCAAACCACACAGCAGGCCATTGATTCAAGTCGATTGAAAGTCCCAAGATTGGCAGAGCACGGCAGGCTGCTGAACCATGACCCAGCTACATGCAGGGTTCAAGCGTGCCATCAGCCGGAGAACATTCCCAAAGCTGCTGCTTATATATTAGAAGTAGACCACAGCCCTAAAGCAACTACTCAGCTGCTTGTGGTAGATCCATTGTGGAGTTCATTTCCAATTTCATCATGGGGAATAACTACTTCCAGCTGCCCAGCCACTCAACCAGGCCCAGCCAAGTTGACATATGGCCTTAACTACCACAATCAGGATTGGCGGAAAATGTGTGGTACGCAGACAACACAACCTTGCTTGCTGAAAGTGAAGAATACTTGAAGCACATACTGCTGAAAACGAAAGACTACAGCCTCAGTATGCATTGCACCTCAACATAAAGAGAACAAAAATCGTCACAACTGGACCAATAAACAACATCATAATAAAGAGAGAAATGATTGAAGTTGTCAAGGATTTCATTTTACTTTGATCTGCAATCAACACCTATGGAAGCAGCTGTCAAGAAATCAAATGATGAATCACACTAGGCAAATTTCCTATAAAAGAACTGATGCATTTGAATTATGGTGTTGGAGAAGAATA
>NW_006934601.1:0-1147 GCF_000298275.1 Orycteropus afer afer
CTTGCCTGCTAACCAGACGGCTGGCGGTTCAAACCCACCAGCCACTCCTCGGAAGGAAGGTTGGGCAATCCTACTTCCGTAGTGATACTGCATCGGAAACCCAAGGAGGGGTCGCTATGAGTCGGGGCCGACTCGACGGCACATAACAACAACAACAACAACTGCAATTCCAGAAGAGGAAGAGAAAACGAAAACCACTGAGAAAATTGTCCAAGATTTGTTGGAAGAGAACCTCCCTGATATGATGAAAGATGAGAATATATCCATTCAGGAAGTACAATGAACCCCAAACAGGATAGAACCCAAAAGAAAATCACCAAGACATATCATCATCACACTCATCAAAACCAAAGACAAAGAAAATGAAAGGAGCATGGGAAAAATGAAAAGTTACTTACAAAGGACAACCAGTAAGAATAAGCTCTGATTTCTCAGCAGAAACCATGCAAGTGAAAAGGCAATAAGATGGCATATATAAAAATTTCCAAACAAGAATTATATACCCAGCAAAATTGTCCCTCCAATATGATGGTGAAATCAGGGTATTTCCAGATAAACAGAAATTAAGGGAATTTTTTAAAACCAGACCAACCTTAGAAGAGGTACTAAAGGGAGTCCTTGGAAGAACCAATAATAGCAAACAACAACCAACCATTAATACACAAGATGACATAACCCAGAAACCAACACAGCTATGGAAGTATCCAAAATAAAATAAGCTTACAAGATTGTAAACGGGGAATTGAGACATCAATTGGCAAATGAGGAAAACTACAAACCAAAAAGAGGGTATAATATAGTGTAATTACAGAACTTCTATATGGTGAGGAAGTCAAGAGAGTTGCAAGATAGAATGGACTGTTCTCAACTCAGGGAGAAAATCATAAATCACAGGGTACCCTCAAAGAAAAATGATAAACCTTCACATCACAATAAAAAAGAGGACAAGCACAAATATTTAGCATATACTAGGAACAAAGGAAATGATAATACAATTCATAAACATAATGGGCTCAAGCACAGAAAATTATACAGAACAAAGAAACTAGGAACACCATGACAAAACAACAACAACAAAAATGACAGCAACCCACAGCTAGATACCCAGAGGGAGTGAGTAGTTAAACCTGGGGCTCAGGACCATAGT
>NW_006934601.1:3432-4305 GCF_000298275.1 Orycteropus afer afer
AGACAAGGAAGGACATTATATGATTAAAGGATCAATTGAACATGAAGATATAGCCATAATAAATATCCATGGAGCGAAAGAAAGAGACCCAAAATGCATAAATCAGACTTTAACAGAATTATAGTAGGAGACTTTAATACACTACTTTCAATAAAAGATAGAACAACTGGAATGTAACTCAACAAAGATGCAGAAGAGCTAAACAATACAATCCACCTTATAGACATCTACAGAGCACTTCAACCAATAACAGCACAATAGACATTCTTTTTCCAATACACATGAAACATTCTCCATGTGTAGTGTAGTAAATTACTTAGTATGGATTTTCTGCCCATAAGTCATTGTAAATTCAGTGGTGGAATGAGCAGCTGAGGAGCTTCTGATTGTAAATGTTATCCACCTGGGTTATTTCTGTTGGGCATGGCACAAAGCAATGTTATGGGAGGTTCTCTCTCAGGTGCTTATAGTTCTGATGCTATGATTGGCTAGTTTGGCCACTCTGCCAAGCTCAAAAGGAGGCCTCCTAGAGGAAGAATCTCTCTGACTGCTGGTTGAGGAAGACATGCTGCTGAAAGAGACACGGGCTCCTGAGACACGCGTTGCTGAAAGAGACGCAAGAGACACACATTGCTGAGTGAGACACCGAGGGACCAGCCTGCTGGGAAAGAGACTCTGAGAGACTGTTGGCTGAGGGACGGTGAGCTGGGAGAGAGACTGGGCATTTTTCCTGAACTTGAATTGTAGCCTGTGATGCTTCCCTAATAAACCCCATAACCTGTGAGCTCTGTGTGGCCACTGCAGCGAATTATTGAACCCAGGAGAGAGGTGGTGGGTGCTTTGGGAGGAACGGTTGGTGAAAGGGCTGGAGGG
>NW_006934602.1:0-963 GCF_000298275.1 Orycteropus afer afer
AGAAATGATTCTAAATCTACAGATAGAAATCCAGAAGATTAATTCTAAATTGTCAGAAACAGATAACACATTGGAAGGGCAAAGGAATAGAAATGATGCAATGGAAGACAGAATTAATGAAATTGAAGACAAATACCTGAATACTTCTTTGGAGAAGGATCAATAAGAAAAAAAAAAAAATCAAAACAAAATGAAGAAAGCCTACGGTTCGTGTGGGATACCATCAGAAGGAATAACTTACATTTTATTGGAATTCCAGAAATGGAAGAGAAAAATGAAACCACTGAGAAAGTTGCCCAAGATTTGTTGGAGGAGATCTTCCCAGATATGTTGAAAGATGAGAATATATCCATTCAGAAAGTCCAATGAACACAAAACAGGGTAGATCCCAAAAGAAAATCACCAAGACACATCATCATCAAACTCATCAAAACCAAGGACAAAGACAGAATCCTGAAAGCAACATAGGAAAAACAAAAAGTTACTTACAAAGGTCAGCCCGTAAGAATAAGGTCTGATTTCTCAGCAGAAACCATGTAAGTGAGAAGGCAATGGGATGGAATATATAAAACCTTGAATGAGAAAAATTTTCAAGCAAGAATTATATACTGGCAAAATCGTACCTCAAATATGATGGTGAAATTAGGAGATTTCCAGATAAGCAGAAACTAAGGGAATTTTTTAAAATCAGACCAATCCTACAAGAGATGCTAAAGGGAGTCCTTTGAACAGAGAACCAAAAACAGCAAGTAACAACTGACCATTAACACACAAGATGACATAGCCTAGAAACCACAGTTATGAACATATCTAAAGTAAAATGAGCTTACAAGATTGTAAACAGGAAATCAGATACATCAGTTGGCAAGTGAGGACAACTACAAACAAAAAGAAGGAAAAGACTGTAGTTACAGAACTTCTAAATGATGAGGAAGTTAAGAGAGTTGCAAGATAGAATGAACT
>NW_006934602.1:3062-3887 GCF_000298275.1 Orycteropus afer afer
GAGCAGAAATCAATGAAACAGAAAATAGAAGGGCTAGAGAAAAAAATCAACAAGACCAGAAGTTGTTTTTTTTTTTTTCTGAAACATCAAAAACATTGACAAACCACTGGGAAATTTAACAAAGGAAAAGAGGGACATAACACAAATAACACAAATAAGAAATGAAATGGTGACATCACAACAGAACCAATTGAAATAAAATGGATAAATATCAGGATACTATGAAGAACTGTACTCCAACAAATTTGAAAATCTGGAAGAAATGGACAAATTTCTGGAAACACACCACCTACCTAAACTAACACAGATATATGTGGAAAAGTTGAACAAGCTCATCACAAAAGAAGAAATTGAACAGGTCATCAAAAAATTACTAACTAAAAAAAGTCCTGGCCCAGATGGTTTCACCGGAGAATTCTACAAAACCTTCAGAGAAGAACTGATACCAATATTACTCAAAATATTCCAAAACATAGAAATGAATGGAATACTCCCCAATTCATTTTATGAAGCAAGCATAACCTTGATACCAAAAGCAGGCAAAGACATCACTCAAAAGGAAAACTACAGACCAATAACCCTCATGAATATAAATGCAAAAATCTTCAAAAATATCTTAGCCAATAGACTGCAACAACATATCAAGAAAATGATTCATTATGACCAAGTGAGGTTCACATTAGGCATTTAAGAATGGTTCAACATTAGGAAAACAATCAAAGTCATCCACCACATAAATAAAACAAAGGAAAAGAACCACATGATCATATCAATTGATGCAGAAAAGGCACTTGATAAAATCCAACACCCATTCCTGATCAAAAC
>NW_006934603.1:0-498 GCF_000298275.1 Orycteropus afer afer
AACCAGTGGTGGATCCAGCTGTAGTGATGGAGTCTGCTGCTAGTAAGCAATGATCCTCTATATCAGGCTGTTTGTGTCTCAAGTTTTCAGGATGCTGCTTTGCCCTGTAATGTCAATTTTCTGATATATGTCTGAAGAGCTGCTAATTTTTAGTTTTGCAGCTTTTTTCTTCTTGTAAGAATGGGAGATATGACTTCCAAGATCTTTATCAGAAACAAACCAGAATTCATCATTTTTCAATTGATTACTTATTCAAATCTATTTTTAAATAGATAGATTGATAATGTTTGGAATATATCAAGTTGATAAAGTATGTTGTTAAAATTAAATTTGCATAGTTATTTTTACTTGTTTAAGGTGGCTATTGGAAAATTTAAAATTGTATATGTGTTCCTCCTTCATGACTTACATTATATTTCTGTTCGACTGCACAGGCTGGAGTGAATGGTGTCTGATTAGGTGTTGTTCTGGGAGAATCCCAGAGACAGAGAGTATGGA
>NW_006934603.1:1863-2933 GCF_000298275.1 Orycteropus afer afer
AACAGATTTGTTTTACATTCAATAGTTCATATATATTTTGTTTTGTGACATAGGTTACATTTCCCCCAGTGTAACAGCTCTTCTCTTGGTGTTACCTTTTCCCTGTGCCCTTCTTACCCATCCATTCCTGTTACCCTACCTTTCTCCCTGTGCAAATGCTGCCCTTTGAGCTCTCATGGTTGATTGTTCTAAGGAGTGCATCTCCCGGTATAGGCCTGTCTACTGATAGGCTAAGAGTTAAGTCAGGGGAGTAAGTTCAATTCCAGACCTGAAAGATGACTCAGGGCTTTAATCTCAGGCTTCACAATTTCTAGCAGACCAGTAAGACTGGTTTTCATTTTTTTTTTTTTTATGATTTTGAATTTTATTCCACATTTTCCTCGCACTCTATCCAGGATCCCCAGTTTGGATCACTTTCCAAGTGGTTGATATTTGTAGCCAGGCACCACCTAGATTTTCAGGTTTCAGATTCATATAGGCTGAGGTTCTCATAGTCCATTATTCCTTAGGACTAACTGTTTCCATCTGTCTTTGATTTTCTTCACTCTTTGTTTGTGATGGATGAGTAGAGACCAATAGTTGCATCATAGGTGGCTCCTCACAAGCTTTTAAGATCCCAGTCACTACTCAGCAATACAGATGTAGAATAATATTTTTGTATATTTGAGTCGGTTGGACTCATAGTGACCCCTCCTTGAGTTTCTGAGGCAGTATCTCTATGGAAGTAGATTGCCCAGTCTTCCTTCTAAGGAGTGGCTGGTGGGTTTGAACAGCTAGCCTTCTGGTTAGTAGCCAAATGCCTTAGGCACTACGCCACCAGCCCTCCCATGTTGTGTCAATGGAGCTTGATGTCTCCTGTGACCATGGTCCCCAGCCCAGAAGGCTAGCGTCTCACTCCCTGAAGGTGTTTTTTTGTGGCTGAGAAATTATTTTAACTTTGCCTCCTGTTAGCTTTAAACTGCATTTGTACATTTTTATAGCACATGCAAACACATATGCAGGAATATCACCTGTCAAACCAATGAATGATCATAGATATATTCCCATTTGCCTGTCCACAGCTGATTTTA
>NW_006934604.1:0-1182 GCF_000298275.1 Orycteropus afer afer
TTCCATCGTTCTATCAAACCAGCTGCTTCAGAATGGTGGGGAACATGGTAAGACCAGTGAATTCCATGAGCATAAGCCCACTGCCACACTTCATGTGCTGTGAAATGAGTCCCTTGATCCGAAGCAATGCTGTGTGAGATACCATGATGGTGGATAAGGCATTCTGTAAGTCTACGGATGGTAGTTTTAGCAGAAGCATTGTGTGCAGGGAAGGTGAATCCATATCCAGAATAAGTATCTATTCCAGTAAGAACAAAGCATGTCCTTTCCATAATGGAAGTGGTCCAATGTAATCAACCATGCCACCACATTGCTGGCTGATCACCCCGAGGAATGGTTCCATATCGCGGACTCACGGTTGGTCTCTGCTGTTGGCAGATTGAGCACTCAGCAGTGGTGGTAGCCAAATCAGCCTTGGTAAGTGGGAGTCAATGTTGATGAACCCATGCATAACCTCCATCCCTGCCACCATGGCCACTTTGTTTGTGAGCCCATTGAACAATGACAGGAGTAGCTGGGGAAAAAGGATGGCTGGTTTCCACTGAACGTGTCATCCAATCCACTGATTGTTAAAGTCCTCCTCTGCTGAGGTCACCTTTTGGTGGTCATTCACATGAGACACAAATATCTTTACCCCTTTAGCCCATTCAGAGAGATCTATCCATATGCCTCTTCCCCATACATCCTTATCACCAATCTTCCAATCATGCTCCTTTCAAGTCCCAGACCATCCAGCCAAGCTGTTAGCCACAGCCCATGAATCTGTATATAATCACACATCTGGCCATTTCTTGTTCCATGCAATGTGAACAGCCATATGCATGGCTCGAAGTTCTGCCCCTGGGAGGATTTCCTTTCACCACTGTCCTTTAAGGAAGTCCCAGAAAGGGGCTGCAGTGCCACTGCTGTCCACTTTCTAGTGGTGCCTGCATATTGCACAGAACCATCTGTAAACCAGGCACTAGTTTTCTCTTCATCAGTCAACTGATCATAAGGAACTCCCCACGAGGCCATAGGTGCAGACTGGGAGAGGGAAGGTAATGTGAGTGGAGTGGAGACCATAGGCATTTGGGCCACTTCCTCATGCAACTTACTTGTGCCTTCAGGTCCTGATCGAGCCCCATCTCTGATATACCACTTCCATTTAATGATGGAGTGCTGCTGTGCACGTCCAACTTTATG
>NW_006934604.1:3470-4068 GCF_000298275.1 Orycteropus afer afer
GCTTCCACTTGGCTTTTCCTACCATAATAGCCCTTACTCCACATGTCAGAGAGCCAATGTGGGAATTCTGTCAATTGCTGAGTATATTTATTCCAATTATGCATTCTGGCATTGGGGAAATCACTACAGGATGGGTTCGGTGACCCACTGGACTCACTGTGAGATGCTCCTCGGCTAAGAGTCCATTAATAACTTGACCTCCATATGCCCCCACTCTGACTGGTGGGTCACAATGACACTTTGGGTCTTCTGGAATTAGTGTCAATTCAGAGCCAGTGTCCAGTAATCACCAAAAAAGTCTGATTATTTCCTTTTCCCCAATGAACAGTCACTCTTGTAAAAGGTCTCAGATCCCTTTGGGGAAGGCTATGAGAAAGACTGACATTATAGAGTTTTGGCAATGTAGTGGGGACTTTCCTCAAACGGACCTGGCCTCCCCTTCATTCAAGGAGTTGTGGGTCTCTAAACTGACTCAAGCCTGGGAATTGATTGAAAGGTCATGAGACTCTGTATTCTGGTGATTCAATCTAGGTTGCTGTTCACGTGACCTAGAATTCTTCTGTCTATACAGATCAAGTAAATATTTAGTAGGCTTGCC
>NW_006934605.1:0-804 GCF_000298275.1 Orycteropus afer afer
TTGCATGTTCCTATAAGGCTAGAGCCCATTCGACTGGTATTTCCCAGTAGGGTGACCCACAGTGGGCAGGTTTCAGTGGAGCTTCCAGACTAAGAGAGACAAGGAAGAAGAACACTGCTGAAAAAAACAGACCAGTAAAAACCTTACAGATAGCAGTGAAATACTGTCTGATGTACTGCCAGAAGATGAGCCCCTCAGGTTGGAAGGCACTGAAAATACAACTGGGAAAAAAACTACCTTTTCAAAGTAGAGTTGACCTAAATGATATGGATGGAATAAAGCTTCCTAGACCCTCATTTGCTGATGGGACACGACTAAAAATGGAAAGGAACAGCTGAAAGCAATCACTAATAATTGGAACAGGAAATGTATGAAGTATGAATCTAGGAAAATTGGAAGTTGTCAGAGAGGATATGCAACACATAAAGATTAATATCCTACACATTGATGAGCTGAAATGGACTGGTACTGGCCATTTTGAATCAGACAATCATATGATCTACTAGGCCAGGAATGACAGATTGAAGAGGAATGATGTTGCATTCATTGTCAAAAATAACCTGTCAAGGTCTGTCCTGAGTATAATGCCATCAGTGATAGAGTAATATCTATACACCTACCAGGAAAACCAGTTGATACTACCATTATTCAAATTTACACAGCAATCACTAAAGCCAAAGATGAAGACATTGAAGATTTTACCAACTTCTGAATTCTGAAACTGACCAGACATGAAATCAAGATGTATTGATTATTGCTGGTGATTGCATTGTGAAAGTTGGAAACAAAGAAGAATCATCAGTA
>NW_006934605.1:3184-4031 GCF_000298275.1 Orycteropus afer afer
CCAGCCACTCCTCGGAAGGAAGGTTGGACAATCCTACTTCCATAGTGATACTGCCTCAGAAACCCAAGGAGGGGTCGCTATGAGTCGGGGCAGACTCGACGGCAAACAACAACAACAACAACAACAACATGGTTTAAAATCAAGAAGTGTGTGCATCAGGGTTGTACCTTTTCACCATACTTATTGAATCTGTATGCTAAGCAAATAATCTGAGAAGCTGAACTATATCAAGAATAACATGACATTAAGATGGGAGGAAGACTCATTAACAACCTGAGATATACAGACCACACAACCTTGTTTACTGAAAGTGAAGATGACTTGAAGCACTTACTGAAGAATATCAAAGACTACAGTCTTCATTATGTATTATACCTCAACATAAGAAAACAAAAATCCTCAAAACTGGACCAGTAACAAACATCATGATAAATGGAGAAAAGATTGAATTTGTCAGAGATTTCATTTTACTTGTATCCATAATCAACACCCATGGAAGCAGCAGTCAAGAAACCAGACATCATATTGCACTGAGAAAATCTGCTGCAAAAGACCTCTTTAAACATGTCACTTTGAAGAGTAAGGTGCACCTAACCTTGCAATGGCATTTTCAATCACCTCATATGCATGTGATAGTTGGACAATGCATAAAGAAGACTGAAGAAGAGTTCCTGACTTTCAGTTGTGGAGTTGGTGAAGGATACCGATAAAACCATGGACTGCAGAAGAATGAACAAATCTGTCCTGGTAGACGTGCAGTCAGAATGCTTCTTAGAAGTGAGAATGGTCAGACTTCATCTCACCTACTTCAGTCATGTTGTCAGAAGGGACCATTCCCTGGAGAAAG
>NW_006934606.1:0-675 GCF_000298275.1 Orycteropus afer afer
ATGGTTCAACATTAGAAAAACAGTCAATGTCATCCACCACATAAATAAAACAAGAGAAGAACCACATGATCATATCAATTGATGCAGAAAAGATATTTGATAAAATCCAACACCCATTCTGATCAAAACTCTCAGCAAAATAAGAATAGAAGGGACATTCCTCAACATATTAAAGGGCATCTATGCAAAACCAACAGCCAACATTATTCTCAGTGAAGAAAGACTGAAACCATTCCTCTTGAGAACAGGAACCAGACAAGGATGCCCACTATCACCACTTGTATTCAACAATGTACTGGAAGTCCAAGCCAGGGCCATAAGGCAAAAAAGGGAAATCAAAAGCATCCATATTGGTAAAGAAGAAGTCAAACTATATCTATTTGCAGATGATATGATCCTATACCTAGAAAACCCAAGAGACTCAGTCAAAAATCTACTGGAACTAATTGAGATATTTAGCAAGGTGGCAGGATATAAGATCAACATCCAAAAATCCTCTACACCAGCAAAGAGATTGCTGGAGAAGTATAAGGAATTCAATACTGTTTACAATAGCTACTGCAGTGTAGTAAATTACTTTGTGTGGCTTTTCTACCCATAAGTCTTTGTAAACTCCAAGGTGGGATTTTCTATGAGCAACTGAGGAGTTCCTGATTGCTGAAGGTGTCCACCTGG
>NW_006934606.1:2895-3514 GCF_000298275.1 Orycteropus afer afer
CCTACTTCCGTAGTGATACTGCCTCGGAAACCCAAGGAGGGGTCGCTATGAGTCGGGGGCGACTCGATGGCAAATAACAACAACAACAACAACTCCATTACTAGGTGTATATCCTAAAGAAGTGAGAGCCATGACAAGAACAGATATATGCACACCCACATTCATCGTAGCACTATTTTTAATAGCCAAAAGACCAAAAGATGGAAACAACCTAGGTGTCCATCAACTAAGGAATGGATAACCAAACTATGGTACATACACACAATGGAATACTACACAACCCTAAAGAATAATGTAGAATCTGCAAAACACCGCATAACATGGATGAACTTGGAGCAAATTATGCTGAGTGAAATAAGTCAGTCACAAAAGGGCAAATATTGTAATAGTCAAGGAAACACTTATCTATGGAAGGTCATTTTCTTTGTTGGTTACCAGGGATGGGAGGGGAGAGGAGAGAATACTGTTAGATAGATAGAGATAAGTTTTGATTTGAGTGAAGAAAAAGGCAATGTACCAAATGTGAGTGATCAATATAGTGGCACTGAGGAAGAGAAAAACATAGAGAGGTACGTGGGAAGTACACACAACAAAGATGAACCCTTTTGCACATATAGTA
>NW_006934607.1:0-1188 GCF_000298275.1 Orycteropus afer afer
TACAGACCAATATCCCTCATGAATATAGATGTAAAAATCTTCAACAAAATCCTAGCCAATAGACTCTAACAACATATCAAGAAAATAATTCATTATGACCAAGTGGGGTTCATATCAGGTATTCCAGGATGGATCAACATTAGAAAAACAATCAACATCATCCACCACATAAACAAAACAAAGGAGAAGAACCACATGATCGTATCAATTGATGCAGAAAAGGCATTTGATAAAATCCAACACCCATTCCTGATCACAACTCTCGGCAAAATAAGAATAGAAGGGACATTCCTCAACATAATAAAGGGCATCTATGCAAAACCAACAGCCAACATTATTCTCAATGGAGATAGACTGAAACCATTCTCCTTGCAAACAGGAACCAGACAAGGATGCCCTCTATCACCACTTCTATTCAACATTGTAGTGTGTTCTAGTTACCTAGTGCCACTCTGACAAGAATATACCACAAATGGGATGGCCTTAACAAACAGGAGTTTACTCTCTTACAGTTTGGAGACTTTAAGTCCAAGTTCAAAGTGTCAGGTTCTAGGGGCTGGGTGAAAGCCTCTCAGCCTTGGGCTTCAGCTCTGCCTCCAGCTCCCAGCCCGCTGAAGCTAGAGGCTTTTCTTCACTCAGACAGCTGCTGGCTGCTGAGGCTGCCAAGCCCAAGGTTGACAAGTAAAAAGGCAGAGTCCTGATGTTACCAAACCACACAGCAGGCCATTAATTCAAGACTATTGAAAGTCCCAAGGTCAGCAGAGCATGGCAGGCTGCTGAACAATGACAGTTACATGCAGGGTCCAAGCATGCCATAAACTAGAGACCATTCCCAAAGCTGCTACTTATACACTGGAAACAAACCATATCAAAAAGGCAGCTACTCAGCTGCTTGTGGTAGATCCCACCATGGAATTGATTGCCAGTCACACCATGGGGAATAACTACTACCAGCTGCCTAGCCATTCAACCAGGCCCAGCCAAGTTGACACAAAACATAACTACCACAATTCTACCCCTTGTCAACTTGGCACCTGTACAGATCTTCAATGGGTGGTATCTGTACAGGTCTCCTCCACTGGGTGGCTCCAGTCCCCTAGTTCCTGAGTGGTGACTTCACCCCTTTGGCCTGGCAGGCCCTGTTCCTCTCCCTCTTGGGCATGGCAGCCCCGCCCCCTCCCTTTTGGG
>NW_006934607.1:3453-4138 GCF_000298275.1 Orycteropus afer afer
GGATACAAGATCAACATCCAAAAATCAGTTGGATTCCTCTACACCAGCAAAGAGATAGCTGAAAAAGAAATAAGGAAATCAATACCATTTACAATAGCTTACAAAAAAAATTTAAATGCTTGGGAATAAATCTTACCAGAGACACAAAAACCTGTACAAAGAAAACAATAAAAGACTACTTCAAGAAACCATAAGAGATCTACATAAATGGAAGAACATCCCATGCTTGTAGATAGGAAGATTGAACAATGTGAAAATGTCAATTCTACCCAAAGCAATCTATACTTTTGATGCAATCCCAATCCAGATCTCATCAACATTCTTTAAGAATATGGAAAAAATTATCACTAACTTTAAGTGGAAAGGAAAGAGACCTCAGATAAGCAAAGCACTATTGAAGAAGAGCAAAGTAAGCAGTCTCACACTCCCGGTCCTCAAAACCTACTACACAGGCACAGTAGTCAAAACTGCCTGGTACTGGTATAATGACAGACACATAGACCAATGAAATAGACTTGAGAACTCACAAATAGATCCACTGATTTATGGTCAGCTGATCTTTGACAAAGGGCTGCAATAGATTAAATGAGGAAGAGAATATTTGTTTAATAAATGGTGCCAGCAAAACTGGGTATCCATTTGCAGAAAAATGAAACAAGATCTGTACCTCACACCATACACAAAA
>NW_006934608.1:0-3066 GCF_000298275.1 Orycteropus afer afer
TGACAGCATTGTACTTCAGGAAGATCTTGAAACATCCTTTGTGATGATGAATGCCACACCATCCCTCTTCAAATTGTCATTCCCGGCATAGTAGACAACATGGTTGTCTGATTCAAAATGGCCAAAACCAGTGCATTTCAGCTCTCTAATGTCGAGGATATCAATCTTTATGCGTTCCATTTCCTTTTTGACAACTTCCAATTTTCCTAGATCCATACTTTATACATTCCATGTTCCAATGATTAATGTCTGCAGCTGTTTCTCTTCAATTTGAGTGGTGCCACATTAGCAAATGGCGTTCTCAAAAGCTTTACATTATCTGTAGGAGTAAGGCTGGTTTTACTCAGATGATGCAGCTCTTTCCCAGTCCTATTTTGAGAGCCTTCTAACCTAACCGGACTATTCATAAAGTTGCACCGTAATGTATCAAACAGTGTTTCTTTGCTATTCATAAAGTTTTTTTCCTTGGCCAATTATTTTAGAAGTGGAAGGCTTCTTCCTTTTTCCTAGTCTGTCTCAGTCTGTAAACTGGGATGATACATGTGCACCATGTGCATCCCGCTGGATTAGAAACACCAGTGGCTCAGCCTAAAAACTCACATCAACACGTCACCACGGTAGGACAAACCACCAGACAAGTTTGCCTCCCTGTTGGAAACCTCTCGTACCACCCTTACCTGGGTCCCTGAGGCTGTCTTCTCCTCTATCCAGATTCCTAGGCCTTTTAAACCCCTTTCTCCTGCTCTCCCACCCTGCTGCTTTGGGCGTGCCTGAGTTCCTCTCCTCACCTGGATCCCTGCAACTGACCGTTCCTCTGTCTGAGTTCCTGGCTTTTAATCCCTTTTTTTCTGCTCTCCTGCACTGCTGCTTTGGGTGTGCCTGAGTTCCTCTCCCCAATTGGATCCCTGCAGCCAACTGCGAGTATTAGATAATATTATATTATTATATATTGTCAAATTTTGGAGATGTGATAATGACATTAGGGTTATGTTTTTAAATAATCTTTTCCTAAACTTACTGGAGTTTTTTTTTTTTTATTTCTTTTTTTAATATTTATTGTGACTTGGGTGAAAGTTTACAGAGCAAATTCATTTTCCATACAGCAGTTCACACACATTTTGTCTCATGACATTGATTGCCATTCCCCACAATATAACAGCTGTCTTCCCATTTCTTCCCTGTAGTTACCTCTTCCTTCTGTGCTGTCTCTTTGTGCAAACACTGTCCTTCTATCCTCCCATGATTGATCACTCTAAGGAGTGTATCTACATGATGTAAATATTCACCCTATATTCCTGTCTGTTGTTTGGCTGGAAGCCACAGGAGTGAATTCAATTCCAGACCTGAAGGGTAGCCAGGGGCCATAGCCTCAGGGATCTCACCAGGTTCTATCAGAACATCAAATCTGGTCTTTTGTGTGTGTGTGTGATTTTGAATTTTGTTTCACATTCGTCTCCCTCTCTATCCAGGATCTCCTGTACCACACTCTGAGTCCCCCACAGTGGCAGCTGGGTACCATCTAGTTCTGCTCTCTTGGTCATATAAGCCGAGGATTTCATGGTCTACCAGCCTCTTGGACTAATGTTTGCATGCATCTTTGGTTTTCTTCATTTTTCTTTGCTCTGGATGAGGAGAGACCCATCGTTGAATCTAGATGGCGGCTTGCAAGTTTTTAAGATCCCATACACTATTTGCCAAAGTTGGACATAGAAAAATGTTTTCGTGTTGTATGTTATGTCAAATAGCTTGATGTCCCCTGTGACCATAGTCTAAAGCCCACAGGTCAAACTACTTGTTCCTTCCATGCAGTTGGCTATGGCCAAGAAGCTACCACAACCTTGCTCCATGTCACCCCTCCTATATACCTGGAAAGCACATACAAATACATATGTAGAAACATTGTCTGCTAACACTATACATGGTCATGGGCACACTACCCCCTTCCTAGACATACCTGATCATTCAGCCTGTCCATCCATCTATCCAGCCATCGATCAATGCTTGCCATCACTGACAATACAGTACTGTGCATGCAGAAGGGTTCATCTTTGTTGTCTGTATCTCCCATGTACTTGTCTAAATCTTTTCCTCAACACCACCATGTTGATCACTCAAATTTTGTACATTGTCCTTCCTTTCACCCAAATCAATACTTGTCTTTACCTGTACAGCAGTGTTCCCTCCCTTCCTCTCCCAACGCTGGTAATCAACAAAGAAAGTTTCCTTTCATATATAAACCCTTCCTTGACATTTTATAATAATGAACTAATAATATATTTGACCTTCTGTGATTGACATATTTCATTCAGCATAATGTCCTCCAAGTTCATCCATATTATGCAGTGTTTTGAAGATTCTACATTATTCTTTAGTGTTGCATAGTATTCCATTGTATGTATGTAGCATAGTTTGCTTATCCATTCTTCTGTTGAGGGGAACCCAGGTTGTTTCCATCATTTTACTATTGTAAATAGTACTTCAATGAGCATGAGTGTGTATATATCTGTTCTTGTCCTGGCTCTCACTTCTTTAAGATATATACCTAGTAATGGGATTGCTGGATCAAGTGGTGTTTCTAATTTCAACTTTTTAAGGAATCGCCATACTGCTTTCCACAGTGATTGTATTATTTTACAGTCCCATCAGCAGTGTATGAGAGTTCCAATCTCTCCACACCTTTGCTGGCATTTGTTTTTTTCTGTCTTGTTGAACTTCACTATTAGTGCTGGGGCAAGATGGGATTTCATTGTTGTTTGGATCTGCATCTCTCTAATGGCTAATGATCGTGAACAATTCTTCATGTGTTTGTTGGCCACCTGAATATCTTCTTTGATGAAGTGTCTATTCATGTCTTCTGTCCTTTATTTAATTGGATTATTTGTCTTTTTGTTATTGAGGTGTTGGAGTTTTCTATAAATTTTAGAGATAAATCCCCTGTCAGATATGTTGCTGATTTTTTTTCTCAATCTGTAAGTTCTCTTTCTACTCTTTTGGAGAAGTCTTTGGAAGCACATAAAAATTTAATTTTTAGAAGGTCCCATTCATCTAGTTTCTCTTCTGCTGTTT
>NW_006934609.1:0-1490 GCF_000298275.1 Orycteropus afer afer
TCAGCAAAGAAAAATGATAGGGTATATCCATTCCCTAGGGCTCTGATGTTCAGGCTCAGTTGGAGTCCCAAGGGTATTTTAACACCTAAAGCCAGTGACTATAAAGCTGTCCCTTGGGTCTTTTCAGTTATTTCAGGGAAGTGTCATTTGCTCACCGTACAAAATTTAATTATCCCTACACGGAAAATAGTTCAAGGAAAGAAGTAAACAAACAAATCTAGTTAGTGAAACAAGGTGCTGAAAGAAGAAAACTTACAAAGAAACAAGCATACTTTGAAAAAAGTACAATAATACCTATTTACTATTTCTTTTGTATTCACAAGCTCGCTATGGATGCAGTGCCACAGCTGCATGCATCTATGTTGGCATCCAGATTTATATCCCAGCCTCATCCACACGCATATCCAGATGCACGTCTCTGTCCATGTCTGCCTCTGTAAGTGAGAGGAAGCAGGCCTGAACTCAAACACAGCTCAAACACAAAAATGGCTTCCTTGAGTTGAACCTGAGGCTCTGACAGGCACTAGTCCTATGGTGTAGACAAGGTGCCTATCTGTCTGGGACTCAATTACTGCATCTCTGAAGTGGAACCATTACCTACCTCATTTGGTTGTTGCAGGGATTAAATGAATTAACCCATAGCAAACACTTAGAACAGGATCTGGTGCAGTTAATATTCAAACGTGTTGGTTCATTTAAAAATCTTATACCCGAACAACAAAAAAAGTGCTCTTTAATACTCTCCACTCCCTTTTGATTGTTACTGGCTGGCTGTTTACGTGCAACTTTAACAGGGCTTGAATGTGATCTGAAAGAACTATACTCAAGAGACCTGAAGTTTTCCCTACCTATGTTCCTGACCTGGGCACTATCTGAGGTGAAGGTAGCAAAGGAGAACCCCAAAGAAAGGGGCCCCAGGATTAGTTCCTGGCCTGAGAGGAGGCTTGGGAGGAAGGACTGGTCCAAGGGGCATTTTGGAGTGAGCTGGTGAGTGTTATGCACTAGGAGTCCTACCGGAAGCCCATCACACTCCAGGTAACCTGGCCATTTCTTAGTTCCCTTGTTGTTGATGGGTTTTCTTGCAAAAACAGGTCAAGTGGCTTGGGGTGATTTAGAATTTAAATACAAAGCAGAGTCAATCCGTGAAGATTCAGCCTTTTCATGGGTTACTATTGAAACAAAAGGATTTTAAATGGCTGAGAACACCAGGACCATGGCATCCAGTTACCTCAAGGGCAAGTACTCTACTGAGTTACGAGATTCCCTACAGTGACATTGTAGTCACCAAAGTTAAGTTTCTCAAATCATGTACATTTTCTACTTCACTTTAAAAATATATATACATATATATGTTGTTTTTATGTGCCCTCGAGTCGGACCGGACTCATAGCGACCCCTCCTTGGGTTTCCGAGGCGGCATCACTACGGAAGTAGATTGCCCCATCTTCCTTCCGAGGAGTGGCTGATGGGTTTGAACCGCCAGCCTTCTG
>NW_006934609.1:3735-4300 GCF_000298275.1 Orycteropus afer afer
TTTTCTGGTATGTAAATGTGAAAGGCTGAGCCTGGCCATCTCCTGCTGTGTGGAGAATGGAAGCGAGGCAGGGGTCTTAAAGGGGAATGTAGAAATTTTAGCGAGAGCTGGTTGTGATCTGTACTACAAATTTAGCAGTGAGGCTAAAAATAAGTTGATATACTCAGGAGATACGTCCAAGTTTTAATGAATACAACTTCCCGATTGATTAGAAAGAGGGTGAGCAACACAAGTAGAGACATAATAATTAATTAGCAGCTTCATAGATGGTAAAGACTTTCAATTAGAAAGCAGAGCATGGTTTAGGATAGAAAGATTATTTTAGGTTGGACAAATTGAGGTACTTCTTGTTGTTGTTTGCTGCCTTCAAGTCATTTCCGATTCATAGCAACCCCATGCACAGCAGAACAAAACACCGCCTGTTCCCGCACCAGCTCCATGATCCCTGCTATACTTGAGCCCATCATCTCAGCCACAGTGTCAATCCATCTCATTGAAGGCCTTCCCCTCTTTTGTTGACCCTCCACCTTACCAAGCATGACATCCTTCTCCAGGGAATGGTCCC
>NW_006934610.1:0-3035 GCF_000298275.1 Orycteropus afer afer
CTATAAGGAAAGTGAATTTACTCTATAAATTTTCACCCAAATCACACACACAAAAAAATCAGTAGACCTTTGCAATCACAGAGACTAGGTTTGGATCCAGGCTCTGCCACTTACTAAGTATGTGACCTTTATCAAATTACTTAACTCATTTGAATCTCGGTTGACATCTTTGCCAAAATGGTCACAATAATATCTAAATCTCAGTGTTATAGTGATGATTAAATGACTCGAAGTATATGAGGATCTTAGCACATTTGCCAGAGGCAAAGGTGTCACTCAGGAAACAGTGGACATTATGAATATGGTAAAAGTGCCCCCAAAATTGACTAGAATAAATTAGAAAATGTTTTGACATGGCAGCAAAGGGTTAACTATTCTGGACACACTGCATCATTAACTCATTTTCGCTGAATTCCAAAGAAGTCTTCCATGTTAATGTTTGCAAAAACTTACATTAAAACAATGACCAGAAATGAACTCCAATCTTATCCAGAAAATTGTAAGTTGTTACATTTTAAGATTATTTTATTTCATTTGGAACTTTGAGAATCAAATAAAATACCTACTCTAGATTTCCTATGTAGCCTTTTATTCTTAAAGAAAGTGTTTAAATACATGGCAGACACGAATATGACTTAAGGTGAGAATTTAAACAATATATTCATAGTCATGGGAGGATTTTCTTTATGACCCTTACTTAACAAGTCATAGAATGATGTATTAGTTGGGGATTTTCAGAACTTTCTGAAGACTTAGTACTTTTTTTATCCTTTAATAGAAACTCCAATTAATGAGGAATTGGATCTAGAACCCGAGTCTGTTCATTAACTCACACCCTTTCCCGTAAGTGTTTTCTCTTTCTCTTTAAACAGTGAAACTAGTAATTAGGAAAAATGTCTAATCGTGTCTTTTATATGGCAATTTATTATATCAAGAAATGAACAATAATTCTAACATGAAGTAACAGAATGCTTGGCAAAACTATGAGAAACCCACAGAAAGCAAATACGAGTTCTAAATCAGGTTTTTGGTTTATTTTGTCTTTTTTCTTGACACCTGATGTTACTAATGCAACTAGTCTCATACAGCCCCATCTCATCTAAACTAGAAGCACAGACGTGGAACAAAGGGAAAATAAGACAGAGCAGTGCTTGACTGGGGACCGGAGGAGAGAGGCGGGGGGAGGTGGAGAGATGGGAGAAGCAGCACTGTAAGTGGTTCATAAATAGTGGACTGCATCCCATCTAACAAAATAAAAGAATAAAAGGAAAGTGATACATTTTGTGACTGTTTAGAAATGAAATTGTAAAATGTTTCAAATAAGTAATTCCCCCTCACATAGTACTCTGAGGACTGCTCGCCTTCTCCTTTGTTGCCTTGAATGGTGATCAGCAATGCATGATCAGTCAAGTGGCATCAGCTCTAATGCTATCATCATATGCCAGCCAGAGGGGATGTAAAAGGGGAAATGGTTCTTGCCACTGCAATGCTATCTTCATTAATAAATATCTGAGACACACCAGGACAGAACAAAATCTCTCTTCCCCTTTCTGCAGGCACCTTGTGTTTTTGGGTTGTGTTACTTGTATAAGCCCTGTTTTAGAGCCTGTTGGATTTCCAGGCAGCTGACAAGCAGATCAAAAAAAAAAAAAAAAAGGATCATGTTAATCACGGTTTCAAACAGCAATTGAAAGACGCATTCTAACATGGCTTTGCAAAGGTATAATTCAAATGATTACCTAATGTGCTCCAAAGGGGAGTCGGGTGGTGTCCTATATCCATGGCAGTGAATTTCACAACACTTTGCAAAAGTGCTCTGTGTGATGTTTTCCTTCACCAGTGGCAATATCACAGCCAGAACTTCCAAAATTTGGGCCTGCAGTAATGACAGACTTTGAATGAATGCTTTCCTCTGCTATGGGAAAGAAGCACAAGTTCAAAAAAATTAGACTTTTCCCAGCTTCAGGCTGTAAGCTACACGAAGATGACCAACTTCCACTTTGATTTATGTGAAATGCTTCTCCTTTGACTTGAATGGAAGGTCAGCATTAAGTCAGCTTTCTGTGGCTATTGTCTGAACACTGTTTTACAAGGTTCACTTTTGTAATCAGAAACAAAAGAGAGATTTCCATTTTGAGAATCTGTATATGTTCCAGGAGCTCTGGTGGTGTAGTTGTTAAGGCATTTGGCTGCTAACCAAAAGGTTAGTGGTTCAAACCCACCAGCTGTTCCCTGGAAGAAAGATGAAGCAGTCTGTTTCTGTAAAGATTTATAGCCTTTAAATCCAGTGGGGGTCGCTATGAGTCGAAATCAACTTAATGGCAGTGATATCTATATGTACATGTGATTCTTTCTAAGATATGGGTTCAAATTCAAACTCTATCAATGATTAGCGTTTGAGTAGTTTATTAAGTTCTCTTAGCCTCAATTTCCTGATCTGCTAATGAAGAGGTCTCTAAAGACTGTTCCAGATGTTTAAAAAAAAATCAGCTTTTCAAAAACTTCTAGACTGTAAGTCTACAAGACAGAAAATAGGGAACTAGAGGCAACAATTTGTAAATGATGTTAACTACAAACCAAAAAGAGTGAATAAATTATGTAGTTATGGAGCTTTCAAATGGTGAGGAAGTCAAGATGATATGAAGATAGAATGGGCTGCTTTAAACTTGGGAAGATAATAATAGATTACAGAATAACTTCAAATAAAATTAATAAACCTTCTCATCAAAATAAAAAAAGAAGAAAATCATAAAGACTCAGTAAACATTGAAGCAATAGCAATGAAGGAAATGATAAGAAAATCCATAAACAAAATGAACTCAGCACAGAAAAATATATGGAACAAAGAAACCATCAACACAACACACACACACACAAACCCACACAGCAAAATGACATCAGTACATCAT
This sequence comes from Orycteropus afer afer, assembly GCF_000298275.1. Taxonomy (NCBI): domain Eukaryota; kingdom Metazoa; phylum Chordata; class Mammalia; order Tubulidentata; family Orycteropodidae; genus Orycteropus; species Orycteropus afer. The sequence continues at coordinate 2,910 of NW_006934610.1, forward strand.
ACCTATCAATAATTATATTTAATTTAAATGGATTAAATGCACCAATCAAGAGACAGAAAGTATCAGAATGGATAAGAAGACATGACTCGGTTCCGGCAAGATGGCGGACTAGGCAGAAGGATTGCA
>NW_006934611.1:0-914 GCF_000298275.1 Orycteropus afer afer
AAGATAGCATGGAATGTTCTAAACTTGGGGATAATATTATAAATCATAGGGTAAACTCAAAGAAAAATGATAAACCTTCACATCACAATAAAAAAAGTGGACAAGCACAAATATTCAGCATATACTAACAAAACAGCAACAAAGGAAATGATAACAAAATTCATAAACATAAAGAGCTCAGCACAGAAAATAATATGGAACAAAGAAACCAGGGACACCATGAAAAAACACATAACGAAATGGCAGCAACAAATTCTAACTTATCAATAATTACCCTGAATGTTAATGGATTAAATGTCCCACTCAAGAGACAGAGAGAGTTGCAGATTGGATAAGAAAACACAACCTATCAATATGCTGCCTACAAGAGACACACCTTAGAGATAAGGACAAAAATAGATTAAAAATCAAATGTTGGAAAAAGATATATCAAGAAAATGGCAGCTGTAAGAGAGTAGGAGTGGCAATATCAATCTCTGATCAAATTCACTTGAAGACAAAAACCACCATACGAGACAAAGAAAGACATTATATAATGATTACAGGATCAAGTGATCATGAAGATATAACCATAATAAATATCTATGGACCCAGTGAAAGAACCCCAAAATACATAAATAAGACTTTAAAAGATTTGAAAATTCAAACAGATGACTCCACAGTCATAGTGGAAGACTTTAATACAACACTTTATTTGAAAGACAGAACAACTGGAAAGAAACTCAACAAAGATGCAGAAGAGCTAAACAATGCAATCCACCAACTTGGCCTTACAGACATCTATAGAGCACTTCACCCAATAGCAGCACAATATACATTGTTCTCCAGTGTACATGGAACTTTTTCCATGATAGCCCATATGGTAGGACATAAAACAAGCCTTAATAAATTTAAAAATATTGAAATACTGCAAA
>NW_006934611.1:3502-4124 GCF_000298275.1 Orycteropus afer afer
TTGGATTCCTCTACACAAGCAAAGAGAATGCTGAAAAATAAATAAGGAAATCAATACCATTTACAATAGCTACCAAAAAAATGAAATACTTGGGATTAAATCTTACCAGGGCACAAAAGACCTCTACAAAGAAAACCATAAATAACTACTTCAAGAAACCATAAGAGATCTACATAAATGGAAGTACATCCCATGGTCGTGAATAGGAAGATTGAACATTGTGAAAATGTCAGTTCTACCCAAAGCAATCTATACATTCAATATAATCCCAATCCAGATACCATCAACATTCTTTAGGATTATGGAAAAAACAATCACTAACTTTATATGGAAAGTAAAGGGACCTTGGAGAAGCAAAGCATTATTGAAGAAGAAAAGCAAAGTAGGAGGTCTCATATTGCCGGATCTCAATACCTACTATACAGCCACAGTAGTCAAAACTGCCTGATACTGGTTTAATGACAGATACATAGACTAATGGAATAGAATTGAGAACCCAGAAATAGATCTATCGACCTATAGTCAGCTGATCTTTGACAAAGGCCCAAAATCCATTAAATGCGAAAGAGAATGTTTGTTTAATAAATGGTGCTGGCAAAACTGGAGATCCATTTGCAGAAAA
>NW_006934612.1:0-698 GCF_000298275.1 Orycteropus afer afer
CTGTGTTAATTGGTTTCCCTTTTCTTTGTTGAAGAGGGTCTGTGCAATCCTTCTGCCTAGTCCGCCATCTTGCCCCACCTCCCCTTCCATCTTCTTTTGATGCTTCTTCATTGTTAAATATTTTGCCCATAGAATCCTTCAATATTGCAACTGAAGGCTTGAATCTTTTCTTAAATTCTTTCAGCCTTAGAAATGCTGAGTGTGTTCTCTTTTTCTGGTTTTCTAACTCCAAGCCTTTGTGTATTTCATTACAATACTTTCACAGTCAGCCTCTGGCCTTGTTCTGACTAATGATACTGAGCTCTTCATAGTCTCTGTCCACAGATGTAATCAGTTTGATTCTGTGTATCCTATCTAGTGAGGCCCACATGTATCATTGACATTTATGTTGTTGAAAAGAATATATTTGCAATGAATAATTTGTTGGCCTCATAAAATTCCATCATTAGGTCTCCAGCATCATTTCTATCACCAAGGCCCTATTTTGTAACTACCAATGCTTCTTGCTTGTTTCCAACTTCCACATTCCAATCACTGTTGTTAGGTGCCATCGAGTTTTCTCTGACTCATAATGATCCTATCTACAACAGAACGAAACACTGCCCAGTCTTTGGCCAGCCTCATGATCCTTGCTATACCCGAGTCCATTGTTTAAGCCACTGTGTCTATCCATCTTGTTGAGGGCCTTCTCCTTTTTC
>NW_006934612.1:1753-3152 GCF_000298275.1 Orycteropus afer afer
TTAATGATATTGTTTGATAATTTCCACATTCTGTGGGAACACCTTTCTTTGAAATGGGAAAAAATATGGATATCTTCCAGTCAGTTGGCCCAGGAGCTGTCTTCCAAATCTCTTGGCATAACTGAGCGAGTGCCCCCAGCATGAAATCCGTTTGTTGAAACATCTTAATGGGTATTCTGTCAATTCCTGGAGCCTTGTTTTTCACCAATTCGTTCAGTGCAGCTTCGACTTCTTCAATACCATTGGTTTTCGATCATATGCCACCTTCTGAAATGGATGAATATTGACCAATTTTTTTGATACAGTGACTCTGTATATTCCTTCCATCTTCTTTTGATGTTTCCTGCATCATTCAATATTTTGCCCATAGAATCTTTCAATATTCCAACTCAAAGCTTAAATTTTTTCCTCAGTTCTTTCAGCTAGAGAAATGCAGAGCATGTTCTTCTCTTTTGGTTTTCTAACTCCAGGTCTTTGCACATTTCAATATAGTAATTGGCTTTGTCTTCTCGAGCTGCTCTTTGGAATCTTCTGTTCAACTCTTTTATCTTGTCATTTCTTCCATTGCTGTAGCTACTCTCCACTCAAGGGCAAGTTTCAGAGTCTCTTTCTGACAATCATTTTGGTCTTTTCTTCCTTTCTCATCTTTTTATTGACCTCTTGCTTTCTTCATGGGTGATGTTCTTGATGTCATGCCACAATTCTTTTGGTTTTTGATCGTTAGTGTTCAACACATCAAATCTATTCGTTAGATGGTCTCTAAATTCAGAAGGGATATTATGAAGGTTGTACTTTGACTCTCATGGACTTGTTTTAATTGTTTTCAACTTCAACTTGAATGTGCATTTGAGCAGGTGATGGTCTGCTCCACAATCAGCTCCTGGCCTTTTTTTTTATATATGATTTTTGTTAGAAGTGACTTTATCTTGCCTAAAGGAGTATCTTTGTTATATTTAAGGACCAATAGTTTTACTAGAATATGTGTAAGTCTTGACTGTTCTTTGCAGATGTCCCCACATACACAATATGTTTTTATAATTATATTGCCCCATATACTTTTCTTCATACATTTTTTTTTAATGTCAATTTTAGATTTAGTATTTATCCTGTTCCATTGTTTTTATTTTTTTCCTCTGGGGTTATCTGTTAAAAGTTTGTTGGATCATCTTTACTGGTCTTTTCTATCTGTATCTTTTTACCGATTTTTTTTTTTTTCTTTTAAAATATCTGTCTGGTTTTTGTATTTTTTTTTCCTCCTAGTTTATTAATGTCCTTTTCATGGCATCTGTCTACTTGTCTAATGTGCCTTCTAGTTTTGTCTTTTCTGATTTTTTCCTCCATTCCATCCTACTTTCTATCAGTTTCTCTTTGTACATCCTTGTGTCTAGGCATTTTCACT
>NW_006934613.1:0-1359 GCF_000298275.1 Orycteropus afer afer
CTAAGAATACTCATATATTATACACACATCCACAAACTGCCATCCAGTGGTTTCTGATTTACAGCAACCCCTCCCTTGAGTTTCTGAGGTGATAAATCTTGATGGAAGTAGATTGCCCCATCTTCCTTCCACAGAGTGGCTCATAGGTTTGAATAACCAACTTTCTGGTTGGCAGTCAAATGCCTTAGGCACTGTGCTGGAGCTCCGTGACATTTATATATTATAAATATAAAATACTCTCTAAAAAGCAATACAATCTTACCACTACTGAGTGGTTTTTTTGTTTGTTTGTTTTAAATATTTGTCCATGCCTTTCCCCCAGGTATTTTCTTAAGTGTCCTATGCTAACTTTTTCATAGCAGCATGCAAAAAAATAATGATTAGTATAGCACACTTACAAAAGTACCCAGGAGGAGGGGGAGAGGGCACAGTTGCTCCCCCACTTAAAAATATATACTATGTGCATTCGTTGTGTAAAAATGGGGTACATATTTTTCTACCGTGACGATTAAGAATTCGGGGGGGGGGGACTAACAACTCCTCAACCTTTTATTTACTCAGGACAAAGATTAAAGGCTTAGCGACTTTAAAGCTTTTAGACAAAACATTGTATCTTACTGTGTTAGCTTAGCTTGTTGTTGTGTGCCGTGAAGTCAGCCCCGACTCATAGCAACCCCTCCTTGGGTTTCTGAGGCAGTATCACTACGGAAGTAGATTGCCCCATCTTCCTTTGGAGGAGTGACTGCTGGGTTTGAAACACTAGCCTTGTGGTTAGCAGTCAAGTGCCTTAGGCACTATGCTATCAGAGCTCCTATTAGCTTAGTTTAGCTAGAGAAACCATATTCTTACTCTTGGGAAGAAAGTACTTCCTTCGGGAGTCGGAGAAGTTGTAAGATCTGCATGCTCCCAGAGTAGCATTTGAAAAATAACAAATGAAAAGCACTTGAATTTTAAATTTGTAAACAAATTTGAAAATGTGCAATATTTTTTCTCCAAAACAAAGAGCATTCCCAACAAACTTTATAAACTTTTCAGACATTTTATAAGCCATATTATGAGAATTTAACATCTTATTTATTAGAATCATAAAAACAGGAAGGAAACAGCTACTCAACCATTCAGAGAAAATGTTTTGAACTTGAAGTTAGGTGTATCAATAAAAATATTGTCAGGCTTAACTCAATAGCATATAGTAATGAAAAATTCCTGATATACTCTATTTCTATAGTTTTGGAAAAATAGAACATTTTTAAGAGCTCAGCAAGGCTCTATAGAAAACATACTTTATGCCTATTGTTATGAGGGAACAAAGAACATAAAGATTACAAAGATATAAAAGCTGCCACCAACACTGAACTT
>NW_006934613.1:1459-3042 GCF_000298275.1 Orycteropus afer afer
TAATCAACGTAAGAAGCTAAATTTCAAAACGTCAAAAATTTCTAATATTTCCTTGGAACAAAATTTTCTCCATCCAGTTACCCAACATAATTATTTTCAACAATGTAATTTTCCTAAAGATAAGCTGACCTATCATAAACAGGGTTATGTATATCATACTGGTACACAAATATATAAGAAAGGGGAAGACAGAAAGAGACAGAGGCACACACGAAGGACTTTGAAACCATGCTGTCCCCCAAAATCCTCTCTAATGGTAAATACCAATACATGCTTTTTTTTTTTTCAAAGTACATGTACTTGTGACAATATAAGCCTTTTCTGGAAGAATAGTACTAAACCATTATTCTTTATTAATTAAGTAGTATGGATTGGTTAAGAGAATAATGGTACTTAAACAATTGGGCCCCCATCACATTACTGTTTAGGCTCATGATTCAGATTACTTAAGATTCTAATAAAGTATCAACGTTTCTCAGACATTAACTGAAAGATTCCAAACATTCTTTCAATTTAAAACTGTACCCCACTCTCCAGAGACTTGAAACACTCAAACTGAAATGCACATACACCAAGCTATGAAGAGAGAACAAAAAATCCAAAATCCTGTAAGCAGAGAAGGGTACAAATTATCATTCTCTTGAATCATAATTACCATGATTGAGACTGAATTTTGAATGTAATTTTTAATTTTCTCATTCTTTAGTTTGCTCATTCTTTAAGGAAATGATGTGATACTCATTATCTTTACCTTTGCCTGGCATTAAATTCTAAAAATGAGTTTGTCTTGTGAAACCTTATACAAGTTGACATTGAACACTTAATACACCAGGGTCCATTAACAAGTTGTGTCGTATTAGGTTTTTATGGTTTTTTTTTTTTTTTTTTTAAATCTAGGTTTTTTTGGTGTTATTTCTCAATAGAAACCAAGTATGTAACATTAGATACAATTCAGTAAAGATGTTACTTCAAAATATAAGCTAAATTCAGGATTACAATTTTTTTTTTTTTTTTAAACTTGGTAGGAACATAAAACAGACTTGTTAGATACGGAGACTCTGGATAATAAAAACAGTTAACACTATAGGCTGCTACTCAAAAGATTTAGAGATTTGAGTGCATTCTGGGGTTGTCTTGGAAGAAAGGCTTGGTGATCTACTTCCAAAAAGTTAGTCATTGAGAACTCTATGGACCACAGTTATCCTGACCTACATGGGTTGCCATGAGTTAGAACTGACTCAAAGGCAACTTGTTATTAGTATTATGTTTTATATTAGATATGGAAAATTGACAGTTCTTGAGCCACAGTAATCTATATCCTTGATTTATCTGGCCAACAATTAAAATTGAGAGAATTCTCACATCTGTTTAGCAATATCCAAGTATTTTTGAAACGGAAGGTTCAACCCTACTGGGCCTACATTCCTCCATGGACAACATCAGCTAGGGCCGAGTAGAGACTGCACTGTTTAGATAGCACTTAGAACTGTTCATTTTGTCTACCACTTGTTGTTGTTGTTGTTGTTATGTGCTGTCGAGTCGGACCTGACTCATAGGACCCCTCCTTGGGTTTCTGAGGCAGT
>NW_006934614.1:0-1128 GCF_000298275.1 Orycteropus afer afer
AAGAAGAGTTACTGGTAGTTGGAAAATATGGCCTTGGTGATAGAAATAATGGTGGAGATTCTCTTTAAATATCCATGATAGAATTTTGCAAGACCAATGACTTATTCAATGTAAATACCTTTTTCAACAAAATAAGCAATGATTATACATGTGGACTTCACCAGGTGGAATACATAGGAATCCGATTGACTACATCTGTGACAAGAGGCAATGGGGAAGTTCAATATCTTCAGCCAAAACAAGGCCAGGAGCTGATTGTGGAACAGACCATCAACTGCTCATCTGCACATTCCACTTGAAGTTGAAGACAATTAAAACAAGTCCACAAGAGCCAATATATGACCTTGATAATACCCCTCCTGAATTTAGAGACCAGTAAAAAAATAGATTTGACATTGAACACCAATGACTGAAAATCAGAGGAATTGTGGGATCAAGGACATAATCCATGAAGAAAGCAAGAGGTCATTAAAAAGATAAGAAAGGAAGAAAAGACCAAAATGGATGTCAGAAGAGACTCTGAAACATGCCCTTGAGTGGAGAGTAGCTAAAGCAAATGGAAGAAATGCCAAGATAAAAGAGCTTAACAGAAGATTTCAAATAGCAGCTTGAGCAGACAAAGCCAACTACTGTAATGAAATGCACAAAGACCTGGAGTTAGAAAAACAAAAGGGAAGAACATGATTTCTCAAGCTGAAAGAACTGAGGAAAAAAATTAAGCTTCGAGTTGCAATATTGAAAGTTTTTATGGGCAAAATATTGAATGATGCAGTAAACATCAAAAGAAGATGGAAGGAATACACAGGTATTCCTGTGTGTACTGTACCAAAGAGAATTGATCGGTGTTCATCCATTTCAGGAGGTGTTGTATGATATGAAACTGATGGTATTGAAAGAAGAAGTTGAGGCTGCACTGAAAGAATTGGTGAAGAACAAGGGTCTAGGAATTGATGGAATACCCACTGAGATGTTTCAACAAATGGATGTCCCACTGGAGATACTCCCCCAACTATGAGAAGAGATTTGGAAGACAGCTACCTGGGCAACTGACTGGAAGAGATCCATATTTGTACCCATTCCAAAGAAAGGTGATCCCACAGGATGTAGAAATTATTGAACAATATCATT
>NW_006934614.1:1998-3121 GCF_000298275.1 Orycteropus afer afer
CATGGCATTTTCAATTCCTTCCTATGGATGTGAGAGCTGGACAATGAAAAAGGAAAACTGAAGAAGAGTTGATGCTTTTGAGTTGTGGTGTTGGAGAAGAATGCTAAGAGTACCATGGTCTGCTAAAATGGCTAACTAATCTGTCCCGGAAGAAAGGCAGCCAGAATGCTCCTTGGAAGCGAGAATGGCCAGACTTTGTATCACCTACTTTGGTCATGTTATCAGAAGGAACCATTCCTGGAAAATGATATCATGCTTGGTAAAGTGGAGGGGCAATAAAGAAGGGGAAGGTCCTCAATGTGATGGATTGACACAGTGGTTGCAATGATGGGCTCAGGTATAGCAAGGATTGTGAGACTGGCACAGGACTGGACAGTATTTCGTTCTGCTGTGCAAAAGTCACTATGAGTTGGAGATAGCTCAACATAACCTAACAACAGCAACAACAAGATTATTATGCTCAAGATGTGTATTGTCCAATTGGGGTTGGTAGAATTATTCAAAGGAAATGTAATGAAGAATATACTGTTTATTTACTTCCAAATATACACTATAGGGAAACTTTTTCCATAGGAATTCACTTCAAATTTTAAATGTCTTTACCTTCTTGGGTGTACACTGTGCTATTTCCATGAAAATGAAATCAGTCCAATCTAGTATGGAAAATGAATAAAAATTTTGTGAAAGAACACATTTGGATCCAATCAATTCTACAAATTTTTGCTATTTCTTTCGCAGCTGGATAGCTTTGTAAGTGTTAGAGATATGTAACCTAGGCTCTTGAATAGTTCATAGTTCTGATAGGCAAAATTGTGGTAATAAAATAATTCCTATTCAATATGGTATTTAAAATGATTATCATTTGCAAGCATGATAGTAAGTCTTGGACTAGCTTAAGTATTTTTCAGTCCATGCCATATTTAGGAAAATGGGTGGCATAAAATTTATTTTGAGGAGTAGGAAAAAATCAAAAACTTAAAACATCTAAATATAATCTTTCTAAACATTTCATTTTAAATTATTTTTTCCTGATATTTATAAACAGACTCACTTATGAAATCTCCAATTATCATTCTTAATTGCTAAAATACAGGTACTTCAAAAGCTGTAGAGATTGTGAAAA
>NW_006934615.1:0-681 GCF_000298275.1 Orycteropus afer afer
CTGCTAACCAGAAGGCTGGCGGTTCAAACCCACCAGCCACTCCTCGGAAGGAAGATGGGGCCATCTACTTCCATAGTGATACTGCCTCAGAAACCATGAGTCGGGTCCAACTCGACGGCGCATAACAACAACAACAACAATGGCTAATGATCATGAGCATTTCTTCATATGTTTGTTGGCTACCTGAATATCCTCTTTGGTGAAGTGTCTGTTCATGTCTTCTGCCCTTTTTTAAATTGGATTATTTGTCCTTTTGTTATTGTGATGTTGGAGTTTTCTATAAATTCTAGAGATAAGTCCCTTGTCAGATATGTTATTACCAAATATTTTTTCCCAATCTGTAGGTTCTCTTTTGACTCTTTTGGAGAAATCTTTGGGATCCCATAAACATTTAATTTTTGGAAGGTCCCATTCATGTAGTTGATCTTCTGCTGCCTCTGCATTTTGGATTATGCTTGATAGTCTATTGATGCCATATATTAGGGGCCCTAAATTTGCCCCTAGTTTTCCCTTGAGGAACTGTATAATTTTAGGTTTCACATTTAAGTCCTTTATCCATCTAGAATTCATTTTTGTGTATGGTGTGAGGTACAGATCTTGTTTCATTTTTCTGCAAATGGATCTCCAGTTTTGCCAGCACCATTTAACATTCTCTTCCCCATTTAATGAATTTCGGCCTTT
>NW_006934615.1:2021-3003 GCF_000298275.1 Orycteropus afer afer
ATTTATTGTTCTGGCCATCCTTTCATCCATTTAGCAAATATTTGCTGAATATCTTGTATGCCACGCACCACAGCAGAAGCTAGTCTCTACTGTCACAGAGCAGATAATCTAGTAGGAGACACAGTATTAATTAAGGAATAATGAGAATATGAAACCAATTGCCATTTAGTTGACTCCAATTCATTGTGACCCCACGTATGTCAGAGTAAAACTGTTGCTCCATAGGGTTTGCAATGGCTGATTTTTTGAAAATAAATCACAGGGCCTTTCTTTGGAGGTGGCTTTGGGTAGACTTGAACTTCCAACCTTTTGGTTAACAGTCTGCACTACCCAGGAACTCTAACATGAATATAAAACCAAATTCACTGTCATCGGGTCAAATCCGACTCATAGCGATCCCTTCTTGGCTTTCTGAGGCAGTATGTCTACGGAAGTAGATTGCCCAATCTTCCTTCTGAGGAGTGGCTGGTGGGTTTGAACTGCCAGCCTTCTGGTTAGCAGTCACATGCTTTAGGCACTACGCCACCAGAGCTCCCTTAACATCAGTATACTGGTATGCAAAATAACCACAAAGGAGAAGAGCTTATCAAATCCTCTCAGAGCCTGACAACATCTAGGCCTTACTGCTTCAGGGTTGGATTGGCTCATACTTTTTTCTTTCCTTGGTATATTTATTATGGGGTCAAACTGATTCCTGTCAGTCAGTGATATTATTGGACCTTAGATGCTACATCTGTGAAATCAGGAGTTAGCATAGTCTGGATGCTCTGCAAGGCCCTTCTTCATGATGATCCTGACTCAACTATCTGTATTGTACATTTTGGGTCTTGACTGTGCTCAGCCTAGCAGTTCATAATATTTGATCTTTATTGTTCTCCATGAAGCTGTCTTGTCTCCCCTGCAAAAGTACCAGCTTCTACTTTTTCCCTTCCTCTTTGTTCTTCATTATTGCCATCAAAATCATCTACTTCCATAGTAATAC
>NW_006934616.1:0-1268 GCF_000298275.1 Orycteropus afer afer
TCATTAAACCAATACCAGGCAGTTTTGACTACTGTGGCTGTATAGTAGGTTTTGAGATCTGGCAGTGTGAGACCTCCTACTTTTTCTTCTTCAATAGTGGTTTGCTTATCCGATGTCTCTTTCCTTTCCATATAAAGTTAGTGATTGGTTTTTCCATATCCCTAAAGAATGTTGATAGGATCTCGATTGGGATTGCATTGAATGTATACATTGCTTTGGGTAGAACTGACATTTTCACAACGTTCAATCTTCCTATCCACGAGCATGGGATTTTCTTCCATAATGTAGATCTCTTATGGTTTCTTGACCAGGAGGCTGTCATTCAAATGGAAAAAGGGGACACTGCATGGTTTAAAACCAGGAAGGGAGTGCGTCAGTGTTATATCCTTTCCCCATACTTATTCAATCTATATGCTGAGCAAATAATCCAAGAAGCTGTACTATATGAAGAAAAACATGGCATCGGGATTGGAGGAAGGATCATTAACAACCTGAGATATGCAGACGACACAACTTTGCTTGCTGAAAGTGAGGATGACTTGATGCACTTACTGATTAAAGTTGAAGAATACAGTTTGCATTATGGATTACGTCTCAATATAAAGAAAACAAAAATCCTCACAACTGGACGAATGAGCAGCATCACAATAAATGGAGAGAAGAGTGAGGTTGTCAAAGAATTCACATTGCTTGGTCCTACAATCAATGCCAATGGAAGCAGCAGTCAGGACATTAGATGGCATGTAGCATTGGGAAGGTCAACCACAAAGGAACTGTTCAAGTGCTGAGGAGTAAGGATGTCTCCTTGGGGACTAAGGTGCACCTGACAAAAGCCATGATATTTCCAATTGTCTCATATGCATGTGAGAGCTGGACAATGAGTAAGGAAGACCGAAATAAAGTTGATGCTTTTGAGTTGTGGTGCTGGCGAAGAATGCTAAAAGTACCATGGACTGCTAAAAGAACTAACAGATCTGTCCTGGAGGAAGTGCACACGAAATGCTCCTTGGAAGTAAGAATGGCCAGACTTCATCTCACCTATTTTGGTCATATTATCAGAAGGGACCATTCCTTGGAGAAGAATGTCGTGCTTGGTAGGGTGGAGGGTCGACAAAAGAGGGGGAGGCCTTCAATGAGATGGATTGACACAGTGGCTGCGATGATGGGCTCAAGTATAGCAGGGATAATGGAGCTGGTGCGGGATTGGGCAGTGTTTCGTTCTGCTGTGTATGGGGTTGCTATGAGTCGGAAATGACTCGACAGCACCT
>NW_006934616.1:3273-3782 GCF_000298275.1 Orycteropus afer afer
ATATTGGTCTGTAGTTTTCCTTTAGAGTGATGCCTTTGCCTGGTTTTGGTATCAAAGTTATACTTGCTTCATAAAATGAGTTAGGGAGGATTCCATCCTTTTCTATGTTTTGGAATAGTTTGAGTAGGGTTGGTATCAGTTCTTCTCTGAATGCTTGGTAGAATTCTCCAATGAAACCGTCTGGGCCAGGACTTTTTTTAGTTGGTAATTTTTTGATGACCTGTTCAGTTTCTTCTTTTGTGATGGGCCAGTTCAACTTTTCCACATCAATCTTTGTTAGTTTAGGTAAGTGGTGTATTTCTAGAAATTTGTCCATTTCTTCCAGATTTTCAAATTTGTTGGAGTACAGTTCTTCATAGTATCCTAATAATATTATCCTTTTTATTTTGGTTGGTTCTGTTGTGATGTCACCCATTTCTTTTCTAATCTGTGTTATTTGTATTCTCTCCCTCTTTTCCTTTGTTAAATTTGCCAGTGGTTTGTCAATTTTATTGATCTTTTCAAAAAAC
>NW_006934617.1:0-1152 GCF_000298275.1 Orycteropus afer afer
ACTATTATGTTCCTATTTACATTAAGCCATTTGAGATTCTTGCTTTATTGTACTAATTCTACTTCAATCTATGCTAAATGAAAGCAATAATTTAGCCTTACAAAGACATCATATCTGTTAAACTATTACCTGCTTTAAAACATATAAAATGTAATTCCAGTTGTAATTTAGATTTTTAAGAAGTAATCATTAATATATTATCAAGAATACAATTTCACAAATACTTTTTTAATCCTATTATAATATGAGCAACAAATGTCCTTCTCTTAGTTTCAACAGAAAGGCTTATGAAGCATGGATTGCAATACACTACCACATATTTCATTTCCTAACCTTTGTTTTTGCCAGCATACCTTTTATATTAACATCAAGATGTCTATTTGATTGAATTTGTTTTGGTAGGCTATATTATTTATGGAAATGATATAAAAATGAAATAGCACAGAAAAGACTATGATGAGTCAAAGCATAATTTTGTTATTCATGTAAAGCCCAAAACGGTGTTCCTGACCAGAAACCAGCTTTCCTCAAGATGGTGATGCAAAATCAGGTGATTCTTTTTTGTTGTGGTCCTTATTTTCAGTCCATATCTTCCAAGGTCTCTTGTGCTCTTCTGCTTTGATCCAAATGGGAAACTGCATGGAGAGTCTGAGGGTGGAGGTTTTTATTGGCTAGACATGGAAGTGACACAAGATAATTTTTTCATGTTCAATTGATTAAAAGTCAGTCACACAGTTGCAGCTAATGGCCACAAAGTTTGAGAAATGTGGTCTAACTTTTTGCTCACAAAGGGAAGTGGCTTTAGAGAAATGCTACCAAGTCTTCTGTAACAGATAAGATGATTCATTGAAAACCAGAATTTAAACTAGTTCCTAAGTTTGCTAAAGGGGCAAAGAAGAGGCATTTTCTGACCTCCTCTAACTACACAAGAGGAGGACAGAATCACCATCAGCAGTCCAATGCTTATTCCTATGAGGCCAGATAGGCTGCCACCCTCTAGCCCTCTTACCAACCTTGACACCAACAGTTCCTCCTGTGGCATCCACCAACTCTCTGCTCGGTTCAAAAATTTGCTAAAGTGGCCTCACAAAACTCACAGATTATGGGGTTTATTATGGAAGCAACATGCTATAATTTAATTTCAGGAACATG
>NW_006934617.1:2127-3045 GCF_000298275.1 Orycteropus afer afer
ATATATATATTGACATATAGGAATTATAAGATAATAAATGTTTGTAACTACATGTTACATGTTTGGGGTAATTTGATATGCCGTAATAGATAATTATACTTGCTATAATACTAATGCAAAACTGAACTAGACTAACCTTAAGGTTGGACAGGATGAAATTGATTTGCTGGTACTATATTTGCTATAATAACATCAATCAAAGATCTACAGTTTTTAACCCCCAATGTCTGATATCCTTCTATACATAAGAACAAATAATTGCAAAGCAAGAGGAACCATACATACATACACATTCATACTTTCAGGCAATAGAAAGAGACCCAGAGTTGATTCAGAATTCTGAGAACTCAATGCCTTTAAAATAAGAAAGGGTGCACATAAAGCATACAGTGTGTCTGGAAAGCATGTAACATAATTTTAAAGTGTAACTTAGCATCTAAATGTATATATTGGAATAAAAGAAATGCTGTAAATCATTGATAAGCTTTCATTTCAAGACTCTTGTGGAAAAACATTAAAACCAAAGAAACAAGAATAATTTGCTGTGTAAAATTTCACCCAAATCATAATTTTAAAAAAAGAAAGAAAGAAAAGAATGCCAAATGGTACAGCCACTTAGGAAGACAGTCTGGTAATTTCCCACAAAGTCAAGTTTACAATATGATAAAATAATATGAAAGAAATAATAAATGTGAAAGGAAAATAGCAATTATATAGAAATAAAATGAAATAGATCCAGAAGGTGTTTTATTTTTTGAAATTTTTCATTAAATTGATAAACCTCTAATAAGATTTACCAGGAAAAATAAATAAGTAAAATACAAATTATCAATATCATAAATGAGCAATGGGCCATTAATTCAGATTCTCTAGATGAAAGAATGTTATGACTAATTCCAGCTAATAAATTTCTTTTTT
>NW_006934618.1:0-2375 GCF_000298275.1 Orycteropus afer afer
TATTGAGAATGGTATTGATTTCCTTATTTCTTTTTCAGCCATCTCTTTGCTGGTGTAGAGGAATCCAACTGATTTTTGGATGTTGATCTTTTATCTTGCCCTTTGTGGCAGTTTTACTTGCCCTTTGCTCCACCCTCTCCCTCACTTGGCAGGAGTCTTCAAGATAGCAGCCCATGTTCCAATGTGTGACCATGGCTTCTGATTCTGGAGGAAGCAGAGCAGATCTTATTTGGAAACTATGCTTGCATGCTCTAACTTGTCTGGGGTTACCTGAAGGACTGACACAGGACTTTTGTGTGTTTCACCTAATTTGATCCTACTCAGGGTGGAAAAGATGTGGACATTCTTTAAAAACATTGTAAGGCAGTTGAAAAACTCAGCCACCTGGTGCAAAAGATAATGGCTGTGAAATAAATTCAGTACTGAAATCCAGAGAGGAAAAGCCAGAAAGAGTTTTTATTGAAAGCCACTGCATTCACAAGTGCTCATGTTGTGAATGAAGAAGGCCACAACCACACCCAGGACAGAACAAATGCTTAGCAAAGACCTGAGAAAAACCTACACTTTGAGCACTGGCTGATCTGTAGTAAGTGCAAGCAGGAAGTAAAAGCTGAGGCAGAGTTATAAATGGTTAGTTGTTGAAGGAATGCCCTAGCACAATCTATAAAGATTGGAAAAGAATTGTTGTTTGGTTTTGGTTTTGTTAAAGCTCCTTAAATTCAAGGAAATATCAGTCATAACTTGGTGGGAAAATAAGATAATCTTTCAACAACCAAGAACAGCAAATGGGGTAAGCAGAGCATCTCATTTTGCGAGTTACCAAGTTATAATATTCTATTATACACTTTTCAACAACAACAAAAAATCACAAACCATAAAGACTGAAGAAAGTAAGGCTTATTGAAAGGAAGAATATAAGTTGACATAAAGTGTTAGGGCATTGTGATAGTTGGAGCTGTGTGTCCACTTGGATGGACCCTAGTTCTGTGTGGTTGTTCCCATGATGAGATCAGATGATTGTGTTCTGAGTGGCCAATCTGCCCAAGGGAGTTTCCCTAGGGGTGTGCCTGCTTCCAGGATATCCAGGGACATCCTGGGAAGAGACATTCTTCTATGGATTGGGACACTGGTGTGCTGCCTACAACCTTCCGTGAGTGAGCAGCCCACTGCTTGGCCTGGAGATCTTGAATTTGTCTTTCATTGGAGTCAACAGCCAGTGTACTGCCTGCCAGCCTTGAGTTTCTTGGCCCCCTGCGGTTGCGGAAGCTAAGACTGCCTCCAGCCGGACGTTTCCTCCAGGGCTTTGGACTTCCCGGCTTCTATACATTTGTGCAAAAGGCAGTTGAAGAAGAAAATTGCTGCTTTGGGACTGTTGATACATGGTTGTTACGTAGTCTAACACAGGAATGGACAAAAAAACCAAACTCACTGCCGTGAAATTTAATCCAAACTCACTGCCGTGAAGTTTAATACAACGCATAGCAACCCTCATTTGTTTTCTGAGGCTGTAAATCTCTACAGAAGCAGATCGCCCCATCTTCCTTCCACATAGCAGCTGGTGAGTTATGAACTGTTAGCCCTTGGGTTAGCAGCCAAATACAATATCCAGTCACCACTAGGTCTCCTTGGGACATGGACCAGTAACTTGAAATTTACCTCCATAAATGGATAGGATCGAAAGATCAAAGAAAGAGACCTGCAACCCCAAGGTTATGGTAAAGTAGTTTATTAAGGGAGACTTACATATAAGGCAAGTCCTGGGCAACAGCCGGAATGGTTCAGTTCTCCAAAGGGAGGGATGGGTTTTATGGCTATGGAGAACAAAGGTAGCTACATGCTAGGACATTGGACTTTCAATATTCACCCATCAAAAGTTATATAAGAGTTATTTAGCAAGCAGAAATGGGGAATCAGAAAGCAAGGATGACACTATTAGGTCTCATAAAACCTGTTTCTGCTTCACTATCCCTCAGTAGGCCCACATATTGAACTTAAAGGACAGAGTCTTTAAATCTACTGTCTTAAATATCTCAAAGGATACTATGGACAGACAAATGAAAAGTAGCCAGGAAAACATATGAGCAAAATGAAAATATCAATAAATCTATTTAAAAAAACTCAAAGGATACTATGGACAGACAAATGAAAAGTAGCCAGGAAAACATATGAGCAAAATGAAAATAAAAATAAATCTATTTAAAAAAAAAAAATAGCTGCAGTGTTACCCCCAGGGAGGGATTAGGGGTATAGGGTATGTTTAAGAAAGATCTGAACTTCATCTGTATTTTTAAAAAATATATTTCAAAGGGAACAAAGTCAAATATTGTGAAATACAAAGTAGATAAAAACATAAACAAATTTTTTAAATGAAAAGC
>NW_006934618.1:2475-3367 GCF_000298275.1 Orycteropus afer afer
AACTCATTGCCATTGAGTCAATTCTGACTTACAGCAACCTCCATTGGGTTTCCAAGGTGGTAAATCTTTACAGAAGTAGATTGCCCAGTCTTCCTTCTGCGGAATGGCTGGTGGGTTCGAACTGCTAATCTTCTGGTTAGCAGGCAAACACCTTAAGCACTGCACTACCAGAGTTCCTTAATAACGCTATAGAAATTATTACAAAGAAGAAGAAGAAGAAGAAGAGCCAAGTAGACATTCTGGAACTGAAAAGTACAATAAGTGAATTTTGAAAAAATTCACCTAGTGGGTCAACAGTAGATTTGAGAGCAAAATAATGAATCCATGAACTGTAGGATAGGTCAACTGAAATTATCTGCTTTGAAGAGGAGAGGATAAAAAAAAGTTTGAAGAAAAATGAATTAGACTTGTGGGACATCATTAAGCATACCAGCATACAATATATTGGGAATCCCAGAGAGGGAAAAGGGTAGAAGGAGTATGTGAAGAGCTGTTGTTGTTAGGTGCCGTTGAGTCATTTCCAACTCATAGCGACCCCATGCACAGCAGAACAAAACACTTCCTGATCCCACGCCAGCTCTACGATCCCTGCTATATTTGAGCCCATCATCGCAGCCATCATGTCAATCCATCTCGTTGAAGGCCTCCCCCTCTTTCATCAACCCTTCACCCTACCAAGCATGACATCCTTTTCCAGGGAATGGTCCCTTCTGACAGTCTGACCAAAATAGGTGAGACAAAGTCTGGCCATTCTCGCTTCCAAGGAGCATTTCAGGTGCACTTCCTCCAGGACACAACTGTTAGTTCTTTTAGCAGTCCATGGTACTTTCAGCATTCTTCACCAGCACCACAACTCAAAAGCATCAACTCTTCTTCAGTCTTCCTTATTCAT
>NW_006934619.1:0-1475 GCF_000298275.1 Orycteropus afer afer
TTTTGTATCTATCTATCTATACATACATAAATAACTACTATATATATTTATATATATATATATGGCTATTATCAGGTGCTATGGAGTCAGTTCTGACACACAGTGAATTTTGTACAACAGAACAAAACACTGCCCAGTCCTGTACCATCCTCACAGTTGTTCCTATGTTTGCGCTATTGTTGCAGCCACTGTGTCAGTCCACTCATTGAAGGTCTTCCTCATTTTTGTTGACCCTCTACTTTAACAAGCATGCTGTCATTCTCCAGGGACTGCTCCCTCTTGATAACATGTTCAAAGTATGTGAGACAGTCTTGCCATCCTCGCTTCTAAGGAGCATTCTGGCTCTTTCTCCAAGACAGATTTGTTTGTTCCTCTGGTGGTCCAGGGTGTATTAAATATTCTTTGCCAATACCATAATTCAGAGGCATCAATTCTTCTTCAGTCCTCCTTATTCACTGTCTAGCTTTTGCATGCACATGAAGTGACTGAAAACACCATAGCTTGGGTCAAGCACGCTTTGTCCTCAAAATGACATCTTTGCTTATAAAACTTTAAAGAGGTCTTTTGCAAGAGGTTTGTCCAATGCAATACATTGTTTGATTATACATATAATACATATACATACACACACACACAATATTAAATTCTAGTAAAACCTATGAAAACTGGACTGTGTAAGGCAGAATCCTGTCAGAGAACAAAAACTCAAGTATTTTCCACTAATAGAGAGTGATGAAAAGTGGAGAGACTGAACCCGTCAAAGGCAGAAAACTTGTGAGATCCAGAAAAATACAGCAGTCCTGTGGAGTTCTGGGTCTCACAGGTTTCACTGTACTTGTTACCACTTCTCTATGTGATCATGTGGCTGTATCTTAGTTTAAAGTAAAAATTCTAAGAATTCCACACTTATCTGTAGATCCTAATTGTGACTTCAGACTGACGGTGCATACTCTCTTTCCTATAGCTCCTGGTCAGATATATTCTGAATGGTGTTAATTCCCTCAGATGTAACACAAAAAGACCTTAAAGTTTCCTATTAGGCAGGAAGTAGCCAAAGAAAGAGGGAGAACATGTTGATGTTTCCTTTCTATAACAAATGATTCAGCATACAAATATAACTCATCTCCATTCAGTAGTCATGCAATATCAAAGGGATTTATAAGAAGCTCCAATTATACTCTTTGGTTCTGTGCTGGTTCACCAGAATGTGTTGTTGTTATGTGCTGTCAAGTCGGCCCCGACTCACAGCGACCCCACCTTGGGTTTCCGAGGCAGTATAACTATGGAAGTAGATTGCCCAACCTACTTTCGAGGAGTGGTTGGTGGGTTTACCAGAATAGTTGAGAGTTATTCTTCTGTGTCACCATGTAAGATGATATGTAATGGATCAAATCCCATGACTAGGAATGCTATTTCAGGAGATTGCTCACTGTAATTAAAACAGATCTAAGACTTAGATGGCTCAAGGCAATCTT
>NW_006934619.1:2085-3027 GCF_000298275.1 Orycteropus afer afer
GATTTCCTTTTCAGAATTCTCTTTGTTACTGTAGAGGAATCCAAGATTTTGTATGTTGATCTTGTACTTTGCCAATTTGCTGAATCCTTCTATTAGTGCCAGTAGTTTTTTGGTTGAGTCTCTGGGATTTTATTTGTATAAGATCATATCATTTGCAAATAAATATAGTTTTACTTCTTTGCCCATTTAGATGCCTTCAATTTCCGTTTCTTGCCTTATTGCTCTTTCTAGGACTTCCAATACATTATTGAATAGGAGTGGTGATAAAGGGCACCCTTGCCTGCTTCCTGTTCACAAGGGGAATGTTTTCAGTCTCTCTTCATTGAGAATAATGTTCGGTGTTGGTTTTGTGTATGTGTTCTTAATTATGTTGAGGAATTTCCCTTCTATTCCTATTTTGCTGAGCATTTTTATCAAGAATGGGTGTTAGATTCTGTCAAATGTCTCTTCTGCACCAATTGATATGATCATGTGGTTTTTTCCTTTGTTTTATTTATGTGATAGATTACATTGATTGTTTTTCTAAGGACGAATCATCACATAAACAGTATGAATCCCACTCTTGGTCATGATATGTTATTTTAATGATATATTGTTTGATTGAAAAAAAAAAGACAGGAACCCAGACAGAGGAGCAGTCAGCCACAGGGATCCAGGTGAGGAGAGGGAACTCAGGCACACCCAAAGCAGCAGGGCAGGAGAGCCAGAGAAAGGCGATTAAAAGCCAGGAATCCACACAGAGGAGCAGTCAGCCACAAGGATCCAGGTGAGGAGAGGGAACTCAGGCACATCCAAAGCAGCAGGGCAGGAGAGCGGGAGAGCGGGAGAAAGGGGATTAAAATGCTCAGGAATCTGGACAGAGCAGGAGTCAGCTGCAGGGACCCAGGTAAGGGTGGTACGAGAGGTTTCCAACAGGGAGGCAAACTTGTCTGTCGGTTTGTC
>NW_006934620.1:0-553 GCF_000298275.1 Orycteropus afer afer
ATTCCTTCAAACTGATTGGGTCTCTCTGTTTATGAGTGACACTTTAATTCTTACAGGAGGATTATATCTTTCCATTTTTAAATGCATTTTATCATAATTAGAGGTTCAGAAAATCATGTAAGTTTTCTTAAAACTCCAAGAAGAATTCCCCACATGGAAATTAGTCACCTGTATTGTTAGGTTATTTACAATTCCAGCTCTTCTAGTTCTATCCAAGGTTTGTAAACAGAAACTTAACTATCCCTTAATCTTATCTCTTTTATTTGTCCAGAGGTATATATGCAATTTAATATCTGCCTTTCTGTATTCTTCCTAACCCAAACTTGTAGTTTCCTGGTCTCTTTATCTCAACCAAATAATAAAGAATGTTTTAGATTATGCCAACTTTATCTGTTGTATAATCTATTTTTCCCTGTTCATGAGTGATATTTTATAGTCCTCAAGATAGTTGTACTTGCCTTTATAGAAGGCAAAGATCTGAATAAGTAGGTTATTTTCATGTATATATAGTTATGTTGACTTCATAACAAAGTTATTTGTTCTTATAAAATAC
>NW_006934620.1:1763-3011 GCF_000298275.1 Orycteropus afer afer
CTAAATGCCCTGTACATTTTTCAGTAAAATCCATCTCATGAATTTGTAACAAACTATTCCTCAAAGAAAATTTTCACACTGTAGATAGAGCGTATGAGTTTGTAACTCTTGTGTAGTAACTGGAAGAAAAAAGTCATGTAATTACATTTATATCATTTATTCTTTCACAATAATTTCTTATTAGATTAAAAAATTATTGGTGCCAGTGCAGAAAAATAAGAAATAACAAATTAAATATTTCCAAATGCACTGATCTAGAAATTAATTAAAAATTAAATTCATAGTTTTAGTAAGCAGAAAATACCTCTCTCTGTTTTTTTTTGTTTGTTTGTTTGTTGTTGTTGTTGTTGTTGTTATTTGCCATCGAGTCGGATGCTACTCATAGCGACCTTGGGTTTCCCAGGCAGTATCACTACGGAAATAGATTGCCCCATCTTCCTTCTGAGGAGTGGCTGGTGAGTTTGAACCCCCAACCTTCTGGTTAGTAGTCAAGTGCCATAGGCACTACGCTAAGAACCAACAAATGCATGACAATTTATAAAAATTCCTTTAAATTAAAAAATCAACTACCAAAAAATATTTATTCACTACACCCAATCTGTCAGGACTTTGATGATCTTATCTACTTTCCTTACTCCAAGGGGAAAAAGGAAGCCAGGCAAAAGAGTTTATTTTATATCACCACAGCAATTTCCTCCAAATATAATTTAAAGAATTCAAAAATTGACTTGACTAGCAAAATATGAAAAAAAAGTTTGAAAAAGAATATATATATATATTGTTGTTGTTGTTGTTATGTGCCATTCAGTCAGACCCGACTCATAGTGACCCCTCCTTGTATTTGTGTGTGTGTGTGTAGTTTTATTTCCTTTCCTTAAGAACAATCTTTTAAATGAAAGTCTATAATATTGAAATAAATAAATAAATAATAAAAATCGGTACTTGCAATGTTGTGTTTGTAGGTGTCAATGAAGGTTCCAACATGAACCAAGCTTATATACAACAAAAAGAAACACTGCTTGGTTCTTTGCTATTCTCACAGTTACTATGTTTGAGTTGTTTGTTGCAGCCACTGTGTCAATACCTCTCATTGAGAGTCTTCCTCTTTTTTCTCTGACCTTGTACTTTATCAAGCATGATGTCTTTCTCCAGAGACTGATCACTCCTGGTGGCATATCTAAAGTACCTGAGACAAAGCCTCACCATCATCACTTCTAAGTCACATTCTGGTTGCAATTCTTCCAAGAC
>NW_006934621.1:0-495 GCF_000298275.1 Orycteropus afer afer
CTACACCATCCACCAGGGACAGGGAAAGACGGCAGGATTCCTAGTGTTGAGTTAGGATTCCCGAAATATTGTATGTGTGTTGTTGTTCTTCTTGTATTCCTTCTGGAAACATCTGAATCAGATGTGTGCTACTGTGTTATTCATTCCTTAATGATTTATCAGTAGTAACAGTTGTTTTTCTTTTCCTTTTTTTCCATTTTTTTTTTTCCAGTTGAGAATAGTAGAGACGATAAGCAGAGGCGTGAGGGGCATTTAGAAATGTGCATTGAATTAGGTCATGACAATAGTGTCCCCCAGGATTTGGGGACTCTGGTATCACCTCATGTCCAAAAAGCTGTTAATTGGAAACCCAGCATGGATGGTGTGTGAAAACCTCATTCACACGGCATTTGTGATTCCTGTGTGTTTCCATGGAGACCTGGTAGTGCAGTGGGTAAGAGCTTGGCTGCTTACTGATGGTTCGAACTCACCAGCTGCTCTGTGGGACAAAGCTGG
>NW_006934621.1:595-1222 GCF_000298275.1 Orycteropus afer afer
CTACACCATCCACCAGGGACAGGGAAAGACGGCAGGATTCCTAGTGTTGAGTTAGGATTCCCGAAATATTGTATGTGTGTTGTTGTTCTTCTTGTTTTCCTTCTGGAAACATCTGAATCAGATGTGTGCTACTGTGTTATTCGTTCCTTAATGATTTATCAGTAGTAACAGTTGTTTTTCTTTTCCTTTTTTTCCATTTTTTTTCCAGTTGAGAGTAGTAGAGCCAATAAGCAGAGGCGTGAGGGGCATTTTGAAATGTGCATTGAATTAGGTCATGACAAAAATGTCCCCCAGGATTTGGGGACTCTGGTATCACCTCATCTCCAAAAAGCTGTTAATTGGAAACCCAGCATGGATGGTGTGTGAAAACCTCATTCACACAGCATTTGTGATTCCTGTGTGTTTCCATGGAGACCTGGTAGTGCAGTGGGTAAGAGCTTGGCTGCTTACTGATGCTTCGAACTCACCACCTGCTCTGTGGGAGAAAGCTGGCAGTCCACTTCCATAACGATTGCATTCTTGGAAACCCTGCGGTGCAGTTCCACTCTGACCTCT
The DNA here is from genome assembly GCF_000298275.1 of Orycteropus afer afer. NCBI lineage: Eukaryota > Metazoa > Chordata > Mammalia > Tubulidentata > Orycteropodidae > Orycteropus > Orycteropus afer. The sequence continues at coordinate 1,151 of NW_006934621.1, forward strand.
AGGGGCGCTGTGGGTCAGAATCCCCTCCAGGCAGTGGGTGTGGTTTGGGCTTTGCTTCTCTGAAGATTGACA
>NW_006934621.1:3682-4282 GCF_000298275.1 Orycteropus afer afer
TTGAACCTCCAGCCTTCTGGTTAGCAGTCAAGTGTCTTAGGCACTGTGCCACCAGAGCTCCTATATTACTAGGTAGAGGGGGATATTTCTGGTCATAAATGTATGCTGATGCATTTATTTGATAATTACATGTGTCAAACCGTGCCTGTCTTCCTTTGTCTCATACTGTGGTGGTTTGCATGCTGCTGTGTGGTACTGGGAGAGATGCCCCCGGTATTCCAAACAGCAGCAAGATCACCCATGAGGACAAGTTTCAGTGGACCTTCCAGGAAAATCAGCCCCAACAGAACATTTGTCTGACTCCCTGGCTTTGGACGCCATCAGGAGGGGTCAGCTGGGGGAGGAAGGCATCGTGGCTGCTGAGGCCGAGGGACAACGAGGGCAAGGGGGGCTCCGTGAATGGACTGGCACCGTGGCCACCATGATAGACTGGGACATGCTGGGGACTGTGAGGGTGGCACAGGACCGGGCAGCATTTCCTTCTGTTGTACACACGGCGACCATGCGTCAGGGGGACCCAACAGCAGCTCTCTCTGGGTATCCTTCTATTCTTCCATCCATCCATCCATCCACTCACCCATCCATCCATCCATCTATACA
>NW_006934622.1:0-3130 GCF_000298275.1 Orycteropus afer afer
CCTGGTCCCTCTCGGTAGGGTAACAAGGGAACGTGTTCAGTGCAGATCAGTGAGTAAGCACAAACCCGCCTTGTTTCAGTGCCTATGCTTAAACTCTGGCCATTTTTACTTCTAAGGAAAATGTTGGCTGCATTCTTCCAGGACAGATTTGTTCCTTCTTCTGGCAGTCTATGGTATTGTCAGTATTCTTCACCAGTACCACAATTCAAAGGCATCAACTCTTCTTTAGTCTTCCTTATTCATTGTTCAGTTTTCATATGCATATGGGGTGATTGGCAATACCTTGGCTTGAGTTACACTCACCTTAGTCTTCAAAGTGCCATTTTTTTCTCTTTAACACTTTAAAGAGGTCTTTTACAGGAAATTTGCCCATGGTAAGAAAAGATCTGATTTCTTTTTAATTTTTAATTGTGATTTAGGTGAAAGTTTACAGAGCAAATTCACTTTCCATATAGCAGTTCACATACACTTTGTCTCATGACATTGACTGCAGTTTAATACATTGCAACAGCTCCCCTCTCACTCCCATAGTTACCTCTTCCCTGTGTCTTTGCCTCCATGCACTCCTGCCCCCTGAGCTGTCTCCCTGTACATACACAGCCATTCTATTCTCCCTTGATTGTTCTTTCCAAGGAGTGTATCTACCTAGTGTAAATGTTCACCTCATATGCTTGTCTTTTGTTTGGCTGGAAGCCACAGGAGTAGATTCAATTCCAGACTTGTAGGGCAGCTAGGGGCCATAATCTCAGTGGTTCCATCAGGCTCTATCAGACGAGCAAACCTGGTCCTTTTTTTTTTTTTTTTTTTTTTTTCCCCTCAAATGATTTTGAATTTTGTTTCACATTGTTCTCCCTTTCTATCCAGGATCTCCCACATAGATCCCCCTCTGAGTGGTTGATAGTCGTAGCTGGACACCATCTAGTTTTTCTGGTCTTATAGTCGTATAGGCTGAGGATTGCATGGTGTTCCAGTCGCTTGGACTAATTCTTTCCATGAATCTTTAGTTTTCTTCATTCTTCTTTGCTCTGGACAAGGAGAGACCTGTTGTTGCATCTGGATGGCTGCTTGCAAGCTTTTAAGATCCCAGTCACTACTTGCCAAAGTAGGAGGTGGAACAATGTTTTGTGTAACACGTTATGCCAATTGAGCTTGATGTCCCCTGTGACTAAGGTCCCAAGCCCACAGGTCCAATTACTCACTCCCTCTGGGTAGCTGGCTGTGGCCAAGAAGTGACTACAACTTTGTCCTTTGTCAGCTCTACGATATACCTGGGAATTCTTACAGAACATATCAATACACTTGTAGAAACATTGTCTGTTGACCCTGTACATGGTTGTGGGCACACTCCCTGCTGCATTGACACATGTAATAGTTCAGCCAGTCCACCTATCTATCCATCCGTATATCCATGGTTGCTTTCACTGACAATGCAGTACTGTATGTGCAAAAGGGTTCATCTTTGTTGTCTATACCTCCCATATACCTCTCTATGTTTTCCTCTTATGCAATGCCACCATGTTCATCACTCACATTTGGTATATAGTCCTTCTCTTCACCTAAATCAGTATTTGCCTCTACCTATCTAACAGTGCTCCCTGTGCTGCCCTCCCAGCCCTTGTAATCAACAAAGAAAATTTCCTTCCATATATAAACCTTTCCTTGACTTTTACAATAACAGACTAATATAATATTTGTCCTCCTGTGATTGACTTACTGCACTTAGCATAATGTCCTCCAAGCAGATTCTGCATTATTATTTAGGGTTGCATAGTATTCCATTGTGTGTATGTACCATAGTTTGGTTATCCATTCTTCAATTGGTGGACACCTTGGTTGTTTCCATCTTTTGGCTATTGTAAATAGTGCTGCAATGAACATGGGTGTGCATATATCTGTTCTTGCCCTGGCTTTCACTTCTTTAGGATATGTACCTAGTAATGGAATGGCTGGGTCAAATGGTATTTCTAATTGTAACTTTTTAAGGAATCACCATACTGCTTTCCACAGTGGTTGTACCATTTTACAGACACAGCAGCAGTGTATGAGAGTCCCAATCTCTCTGCATCCTCACCAGCATTTGTTATTTTCTGTCTTGTTGAATTTTGCTCTAGTACTGGGGCTGGTAATTCGTTGTTTTGATTTGCATGTGGCATAGTGCCTAAGGCATGCAACTGCTAACTACAAAGCTGGAGGTTCAAACCCACCAGCCACTCCTTGGAAGGAAGGTTGAGCAATCTACTTCTGTAGTGATACCTCCTTGGAAATCCAAGGAGGGGTCACTATACTTGACGGCAGTGGGTGGTGAATGGCTAATGATCATGAGCGTTTCTTCATAAGTTTGTTGGGCACCTGAATATCCTCCTTGGTGAAATGTCTGTTCAAGTCTTCTGCCGATTTTTAAATTGGATTGTTAATCTTTTTGTTGTTGAGGTATTGGAGTTTTCTGTAAATTCTAGAGCTAGGTCCCTTGTCAGATATGTCATTGCTGAATATTTTTTCCCAATCTGTAGGCTCTCTTTTGACTCTTTTGGAGAAGTCTTTGGAAGCACATAAAAATTTTTAGAAGGTCCCATTCATCTAGTTTCTCTTCTGCTGTTTGTGCATTTTGGGTTATGCTTGATAGTCTAGTCATGCCATATATTAGGGCCCTTAAATTTGCCCCTAGATTTTCCTTGAGGAACTGTATAGTTTTAGGTTTCACATTTAAGTCTTTGATCCACCTGGAGTTAGTTTCTGTGTGTTGTGGGAGGTACAGATCTTGTTTCATTTTTCTGCAAATGGATATCCAATTTTGCCAGCATCATTTATTAAACAAGCAGTTTCTTTCCCATTTAATGGATTTTGGCCCTTTGTCGAAGATCAGCTGACCATAGGTCGGTGGATATATTGCTGGGTTCTTAATTATATTCCATTGGTCTATGTGTCTGTCATTATACCAATACCAGGCAGTTTTGGCTACTGTGGCTATATAGTAGGTTTTGAGATCTGGCAGTGTGAGACCTCCTACTTTGTTCTTCTTCAATAGTGCTTTGCTTATCCAAGTTCTCTTTACTTTCGATATAAAGTTAGTGATTGGTTTTTCCATATCCTTAAAGAATGTTGATGAGATCTGGATTGGGATTGCATTGAA
>NW_006934623.1:0-709 GCF_000298275.1 Orycteropus afer afer
TTTTGTTTTCTTTATGTTGAGATGTAATCTACTCTGAAGGCTTATGTAGTTTTTGATCTTCCTCAGTAAGTGCTTCAAGTGTTCTTCATTTTCAGCAAGTAAGGTTGTGTCATCTGTATATCACAGGTTGCTAATGAGTCTTCCTCTGTTTCTTCTTCATATAGTCCAGTTTCTCAGATTATTTACTCAGTATACAGACTGAATAAGTATAGTGAAAGGATACAACTTTGACCCATCTTTCCTGATTTTAAACTATGTGGTATATGCTTATTCTTTTCTAACAAAATTACCTCTTGATCTATGAATAGATTGCACATGAGCACAATTAAATGTTCTCAAATTCCCGTTCTTTGCAATGTTCCCATAATGTGTTGTTATATACACAGTCAAATACCTTTGTATAGTCAATAAAACACAAGTAAATATCTTTCTAGTATTCTCTGATTTTGACCAAGATCCATCTGACATAAGCAATGATATCCTTTGTTCCACATCCTCTTCTGAATCTGGCTTTATTGCAATACTGAAGAATTCCATAGGCAAACATTGAACTTCACAGGATGCATCAAAAGAAGACAGAAAGATACACAGAGTCACTATACCAAAAATAATTGGTGGATGTGCAACCATTTTAGGAGGTACCATATCATCAAGAACCAATGGTACGGAAAGAAAAAATCCAAGCTGTACTGAAGGCATTGGCAAAAAA
>NW_006934623.1:2430-3076 GCF_000298275.1 Orycteropus afer afer
TATTCTTATTCTTATTCTTCACCAATTCCTTCATTGCAGCTTCAACTTCCTCCTTCAGTACTGTTGGTTCTTGATCATATGCCATCTCCTGAAATGGATAAAGATCTACCAGTTCTTTTTGGTACAGTGACTGCAAATTCCTTCCATCTTCTTTTTATGTTTCCTGAATTATTCAATATTTTGCCCATAGAATCTTTCAATATTGCAACTCAGGCTTAAATTTTTTCTGCAGTTCTTTCAGCTTGAGAAATGCTAGCATGTTTTTCCCTTTTGGTTTTCTAACTCCAAGTCTTTGCACATTTCATTATAGTAATTGGGTTTGTCTGCTCGAGCTGCTCTTTGAAATCTTCTGTTCAGCTCTTTTATCTTGTCATTTTTTCCATTTGTTTTAGATACTCTTCACTCAAGGGTGAGTTTCAGAGTCTCTTCTGTCATCCATTTTGGTCTTCTTTTCTCATCTTTTTAGTGACCTCTTGCTTTCTTCATGTATGGTGTTCTTAATGTCATCCCAAAATTCTTCTGGTTTTTGGTCTTTGGTGTTCAATGTATCAAATCTATTGGTCTCTAAATTCAAGAGGAATATATTCAAGATCATATTTTGGCTCTTATGGACTTGTTTTAATTGTCTTTAACTTCAAGTTGAACT
>NW_006934624.1:0-800 GCF_000298275.1 Orycteropus afer afer
TACTCCATTTCATGCTAGTCTTTTCTACCAATTAATACCCGAAGGCGACCCACGCTGCCAGCAAGCTGCCTAACCAAAGGCATCAAGCTTTGTCCTCCATGGACTGGTAAGGCTGTCACTGTCTCATGCCGAGCTCTGGGCTTTGCTCCTGACATCTCTCATGCTGGTCCCTGGGCTCTGCTCTTGCTGTCTCTCATGCCATATGCCAGAGTCTCTCTGCCAGGGTCTCAGGTCAAGGACGCACTCCATTCCTGTTTCCACATTTTAGGTATCTGTCAGTGCAGCACCCCACTTTCTCAGTACTGAATTCAGTTCTGGTTACCTAGTGCCGCTCTTACAAGAATATATCACAAATGGGATGAGCTTAACAAACAGTTTATTCTCTCACAATTTGGAGACTTTAAGTCCAAGTTCCAAGTGCCAAGCTCTAGGGACTGGGTGACAGCCCCTCAACCTTAGGGTCCAGCTCTGCCTCCTGCTCCCAGCCCACTGGAGCTAGAGGTTTCTCTTCCCTCTGAAAGCTGCTGGCTGCTGAGGCTGCCAAGCCCATGGTTGACAAGTAAAAAGGCATAGTCTCGATGTCACCAAAGCACACGGCAGGCCATTAATTCAAGTCCACTTTAAGTCCAAAGGTCGGCAGAGCATGGCAGGCTGCTGAACAATGACACAGCTACATGCATGGTCCAAGTGTGCCATAAGCTGGAGACCATTCCCCAAGGTTTCTGCTTATATACAGGAAGAAGACCACATTCCCTAAGGCAGATACTCAGCTGCTCACAGTAGATTCCACCATGGAGTTG
>NW_006934624.1:3405-4372 GCF_000298275.1 Orycteropus afer afer
TTAAGTGTGTTGTATTGACTTTGCAAAGGTCAATCCACTGTGTGGATCATAAAAAATATGGATAACATTCCAAAGAATGGGAATTCCAGAACATTTCATTGTGTTCACAAGGAACCTGTATATAGACCAAGAGGCTGTCATTTGAACAGAACTTCATGGTTTAGAATCAGGAAGTGTGTGTGTTAGGTCTGTATACTTTCACCACACTTATTCGATCTGTATGTTGAGCAAATAATCCAAGAAGCTGGGCTATATGAAGAAGAATGCAGCATCAGGATTGGAGGAAGACTCATTAACAACCTACAATATGCAGATTGACACAATCTTGCTTGCTGAAAATGAAGATGATTTGAAGCACTTACTGATGAAGATCAAAGACTACAGTCTTCAATATTGATTACACATCAACACAAAGAAAACAAAAATCCTCACAACTGGATCATTAAGCAACATCATAATAAATGAAGAAGAGAGTGAAGTTGTCAGAGATTTCATTTTACTTGGATCCACAGCCAATACCCATGGAAGCAGGAGTCAAGAAATCAGACATAGTATTGCACCAGACAAATTTGCTGCAAAAGACGTTTTTAAAATATTAAGAAGAAGAGATATCACTTTGAAGACTATGGTGCACCTAACCCAAGCCATGATATTTTCAATTGCCTTATATGCATGTGAAACTAGGACAATGAATAAGGAAGACCAAAGAAAAGTTGATGCATTTGAACTATGGTGTTGATGAAGAACATTGAAAATACTATGGACTGCCAGGAGAATGAACAAATCTGTCCTGGAAGGAGTACAGCTAGTATGCTCCTTGGAAGCAAGAATGTCTAGACTTCGTCTCACCTACTTTGTCCATGTTGTCAGATGACCATTCCCTGGAGAAGGATATCATGCTTGGTAAAGTAAAGGGTCAGAAAAAAAAAGGGGGGAAGACCCTCAACAACATGGATTGACAAAGTGG
>NW_006934625.1:0-560 GCF_000298275.1 Orycteropus afer afer
CTTAGCCTGGAAGCTCCACTGAAACCTGTCCAGTTTCACAGCAACATGGGAGACCCCAACGAGGGATGAGTGGTGGCTGCACATGAAGTGCACTGTGCTGGAATCAAACCAGGGTCTCCTGAGTACAAGGTGAGAACTCTACTCTTGGGCTGCCGCTGCCCCAGTCATTTCTCTAGCAGATGCTCCCCATCCAAAGGCGCTCTGGTGGTACTGGGATCAAAACATTCAGCTGCTAACCAAAAGGTTGGCAGTTTGAACCCACCAGCCACTATGCGGGAGAAAGATGAGGCAGTCAGCTTCCGTAAAGATTGACAGCCTTGGAAACCTCTGGGGCAGTTCCGCTCTGTCTTCTAGGGGTGCTGTGAGTCGGAATCGACTTCACAGCAGTGTAAGTTTTGGTTTTGCTCCTGTCCGTGTCCTCCCTCTCTTTAGGGCACCTCTCTCATGCTCGGCCTCTGCTGTGTCTGTAGCACTATTCCCATGGCAGGGCGGTAGACCCAATCTTCCTCTCTTATTCCAGATTTGGAGATGTCAAGATGAATCTCCTGAGACTGCCTCTC
>NW_006934625.1:1995-3021 GCF_000298275.1 Orycteropus afer afer
TGAACACTTGGTTGCTTCAAAACTGAGATAAATTCCTTGTCTGGGGACACACTGAGAGAGAATTCCACACACACCATCTTGACCATGGATTAGACATGGATCCTTGTGACAGCTGGAGCCTCAGAAGCCATTTCTGTCTACTGGAGAATGACCCAGGACAGACTCTGAGGACCCATCCATGCTTCCTTGATGAGGCCTGGCTTTTCCCCTGGTGGCTTCTCAGCTTCCATTCGAAAGGATGAAGTTCAAGTCCCAGCAGAGTCTGATAACCTACATGGGCTAGATGATGTGTCTGGAGAACAGGTATGTTTGATCCTTGAAGCTGGTGGGAAGCAGTGTGGGGAGCAGTAAACACAGCTTCCACTTGAGCGCCTGGGAGAGAAAAGGGCCAAGTGATCCAGCCCCCCGTAGCAAAGTCCGCTTTCATAAACCCAGGTGGGGCCTCCCTCTTCCTGCTTCCCATACCAGGCACCACCTGCGTAGGTGACAAATACTCAGTGGCCGAGCCAAGCACTATTCAGAATCATGTGGGTTTAAACGTGGAAACGGGAAGGAAGCCAGCCGAGTGTGATCCTTGGGAATGCAGTGTTGATTACGGCTCTGGTCATGGGGCCTCCACCAGTGTGGACACTGTTGGTGTGGAATTTGACCTTGGTGGCTGGTAAAGTCATAATGAGTCCTGCCTCAGCCATGAATAGCTACTTGTCTAAGCCCAGAGGACAATTCAAACTTTTCCCCTGTGTTTTCAATTGCTTCCCAATGAACTGTCCACTAGCATGACTGTGGGGAGTATAAGACCTCCTACTTTGTTCTTCTTCAATAGTGCTTTGCTTATTCAAGGTCTCTTTCCTTTCCATATAAAGTTAGTCACTGGTTTCTCCATATCCTTAAAGAAGGTTGATAGGATCTGGACTGGGATTGCATCGAATGTATAGATTGCTTTGGGAGAACTGACATTTTCACAATGTTCAATCTTCCTACCCATAAGCATGGTATGTTCTTCCATTTATGTACATTCCTTATGGC
>NW_006934626.1:0-1792 GCF_000298275.1 Orycteropus afer afer
TTTTTTTTTTTTTTTAATGATTTTGAGTTTTGTTCCATATTGTTCTCCCATGCTATCCATGATCTATTGTATAGATCCCCCTGGGAGTAGTTGGTTGACAGTGGAAGCTGGGCACCATCTAGTTCTGGTCTCATAGTCATATAGGCTGAGAATTGCATGGTGTACCAGTCCTTTGGACTATTGATTCCATGTGTCTTTGGGTTTCTTCATTCTTCTTTGCTCTGGATGAAGAGAGACCCATTGTTGCATCTAGATGGCTGCTTGCAAGCTTTTAAGATCCAGTCACTACTCACCAAAGTAGGAGGTGAAACAAAGTTTTTGAGTAGTATGTTATGCCCATTGAGCTTCATGTCCCCTGGGGCCATGGTCCTGAGTCTACAGGTCCAACTACTCACTCCCTCTAAGTAGCTGGTTCTGTCCAATAAGTAACTACAACCTTGTTCCTTGTCAGCTCTACTATATACCTGGAAGTTCTTAGAGAATATACAAATAGACTTGTAGAAATATTGTTTGCCAACCTTATACATGGTTATGGGCACACTTCCCCCTGCATGTTGTTGTTGTTGTTATGTGCCATCAAGTTGGACCTGACTCGTAGCAACCCCTCCTTGGGTTGCCGAGACAGTATCACTATGGAAGTAGATTGCCCAACCTTCCTTCCGAGGAGTGGCTGGTGGGTTTGAACTGCCAGCCTTCTGGTTAGCAGTCAAGTGCCTTAGGCACTATGCTACCAGAGCTCAATTTGCCCCTATTTTTTCCTTGAGGAACTTTATAGTTTTAGGTTTCACATTTAAGTCTTTGATCCATCTGGAGTTAGGTTTTGTGTATGGTGTGAGGTACAGATCTTGTTTCATTTTTCTGCAGATGAATATCCAGTTTTGCCAGCATGATTTGTTAAACAATCTCTTGCCCATTTAATGGTTTCCAGCCCTTTGTCAAAGATTAGCTGACCATAGGTAGATGGATCTATTTCTGGGTTCTCAATTCTATTCCATTTGTCTATGTGTCTGTTGTTCTACCAATACAAGCAGTTTTGAATACTGTGACTGTATAGTCAGTTTTGAGATCTGGGACTGTGAGATCTCCTACATTGTTCTTCTTCAATAGTGCTTTGCATATCCAAGGCCTCTTTCCTGTACATGTAAAGGTTGTTGTTGTTGTTATATGCTGTCAAGTCAGACCCGACTCATAGCAACCACCTTGGGTTTCTGAGGCAGTATCCCTACAGAAGTAGAGTGCCCAACCTCCCTTCCGAGGACCGGCTGGTGGGTTTGAACTGCCAGCCTTCTGGTTAGCGGTCAGGTGCCTTAGGCACTATGCTACCAGAACTCCCACATATAAAGGTAGTGATTGTTTTTTCCATATCCTTAAAGAATTTTGATGGGATATGGATTGGGATTGCATTGAATATTTAGGATGTTTTGGGTAGAACTGATATTTTCCCAATGTTCAATCTTCCTATTCATAAGCATAGTATGATCTTCCATTTATGCAGATTTTTCATGGTTTCTTGAAGTAGTCTTTTGTAGTTTTCTTTGTACAAGTCTTTTGTATTCCTGGTAAGATTTACTCACAAGCATTTGATTATTTTTGGTAGGAGCTCTGTGGCATTGTGCTTAAGGCATTTATTTGACTGCTAACCAGAGGGCTGGCAGTTCAAACTCACTGGCTAGTCCTCGGGAGAAAGATTGGGCAATCTACTTCCATTGTGATACTGCCTCAGAAAACCAAGGAGGGGTCACTATGAGTCGGAATCGACTTGACAGCTGTGAGGGTTTTTTTTTTTTTTTTT
>NW_006934627.1:0-911 GCF_000298275.1 Orycteropus afer afer
CTGTGGTCAATGACATGAGACAAAGTATATGTGAACTGCTGTATGGAAAGTGAATTTGCTCTGTAAATGTTCACCCAAATAAAAATAAATAAATTTTAAAAAAGAAAAGAATAACGTAGAATCTGCAAAACACTGTATAACATGGATGAATTTGGAGGACATTATGCTGAATGAAATAAGTCAATCTCAGAAGGACAAATATTGTATTAGTCTGTTATTGTAAAAAGTCGAGGAAAGGTTTATATAAGGAAGAACTTTTTCTCTGTTGGGGAGGGGAGGAAACACTGCTAGATAGGTAGAGACAAGTATTAATTTGGGTGAAGAGAAGGGCAATGTATCAAATGTGAGTGATCAACACAGGGGCATTGAGGGAGAGGAAGACATAGAGAGGTGTCTAGGAGGTATAGACAACAAAGATGAACCCCTTTTGCACACACAGTACTGCATTGTCAGTGATGGCAAACATTGATCTATGGGTGGATAGATGGGTGGACAGGCTGAACTTTTTTTTTTTTTTTAATGCAGGGGCTAGTGTGCCCAAGACCATGTATAGGGTTGGCAAACAATGTCTCTGCAAGTGTATTTGTATGTTCTGTAAGGATTCACAGGTATATAGTAGAGATGACAAGGTTGTAGTCATTTCTTGGCCACAGCCAGCTACCCAGAGGGAGTGAGTAGTTGGACCTGTGGGCTTGGGACCATGGTCACAGGGGACATCAAGCTCAATTGGCATAATAACATCCTACACAAAACATTGCTCTGCATCTTACTTTGACGAGTAGCGACTTGATCTTAAAAGCTTGCAAGCAGCCATCTAGATGGGTCTCTCCTTGTCCAGAGCAAAGAAGAATGAAGAAAACCAAAGATTCATGGAAACAATTAGTCCAAGCGACTGGTATACCATGTTATCC
>NW_006934627.1:1116-3032 GCF_000298275.1 Orycteropus afer afer
AAAAGGGACCAGGTTTGCTGGTCTGATGGAGCCTGATGGAACCCCTGAGACTATGGCCCTGGCTGCCCTTCTGGTCTGGAACTGAACCCACTCCTGTGGCTTCCAGCCAAACAAAAGACAGGCATATGAGGTGAACATTCACATCAGGTAGATACACTCCTTGGAGAGATCAATCATGGGAGAATGGAAGGGCTGTGTATGCACAGGGAGACAGCTCAGGGGGCAGGAGTGCCTGGGAGGGAAGGACACAGGGAAGGGGTAACTTTGGGGAGGAAGTGGGAGGGGAGCTGTTGCATCATGGGAAATTGCCATCAATGTCATGAGAAAATGTGTATGAACTGCTGTATGGAAAGTGAATTTGCTCTGTCAACTTTCACCCAAATCACAATAAAAATAATAATAAAAAAAAGAGGGTGATATTGAGACGTTGCTAGATAAACAAATTCTGAGGGGATATGTTACCAGACTTGCCCCACAAGAAATGCTAAAGGAAGGCCTTCAGGTTGAAATGAAGGAACACCAGATAGTCACTGAAAGCTGTATGAAGAAATAAAGATCTCTGTTGAAGTTAATTTCCTGGGAAAAAAAAGAAAAGTCAGTGTTACTATATTTTTGGTTTGTAACTTTACTTTTTAGGCCCAATATGATATGAAAGACAAATGCATAAAAACAATTATAAATAAGTGTTATGGAGCACACAGTGTATAAGGATGTAATTTATGACAAGAACGGCATAAAGGAGGAAGCAAAGCTGTGTAGGAACAGAATTTGAGGGTCGTAGCTTCCTTTTTTTTTTTTTTTTTAATGTTTTTTAAAATGGAAAGTACGATCCTCAAATTCATAGAAAACTGCAAGGGACCCTGAGTAGACAGAGAATCTTGAAAAATAAAAAAAAAGTAGGAGACTTCACATTTCCCAATTTTAAAACATACTACAAAGCTACAGTGATCAAAATAGTCTGGTATAGGTATGGTATAAAGGTAGAAATATAGATCCATAGAATAGAATTTGGAGTCCATATAAATTCATACATCAATGATCAACTATGATGCTAAGTGAATTTAGTGAGGAAAGAGGTCTCTTCAACAAATGGGGCTGAGACAGCTGGATCTCCACATGCAAAAAATGAAGTTTGACCCCTACCTCACACTGTATATAAAATTAATTCAAAATCAATTACCTAAAAATAAAAGCTAAATCCCTAAAACTCTTAAAGGAAAAAATAAGGGTGTAACTTCAGGACCTTGATTTTGACAATGGGTTCTTAGACATGACACCAAAAACATGAGCAATAGGTAAATTGGATGTCATTACAATTTCAAATTTTGTGCACCAAGGGACATTATCAAGAAAGTGAAGTGACAACCCACAGATGGGAGAAAATATTTGGAAACCACTGTTAATGTTAAGTGTCGTGGAGTCAGTTAGGAGTCATAACAACCCCGTGTGCAACACAACGAAACCCTGTCTGGTCCTGCCCCATCCTCACAATCCTTGCTAAGCTTGAGCCTGTTGTTGCAGCCGTGGTGTCAATCCATCTTGTTGAGGGTCTTCTTCTTTTTGGTTGACCCTCTGCTTTTCCAAATATAATGTCCTTTTCCAGGGACTAGTCCCTTTTGATAACATGGCCACAATATGTAAGACAAAACTCCCATCCTCACTTCTAAGAAGCATTCTGGCTGGACTTTCTCCAAGACATCTGTTCATTCTTCTGGCGGTCCATGGTATATTCAGCATTCTTCACCAACATCACAATTCAAAGGCATCAGTTCCTCTCCGGTCTTCCTTATTCATTGTCCACCTTTCACATGCATATGAAGCGATTGAAAATAACCCGGCTTGGGTTAGGTGCACCTTAGTCCTCAAAGCGACATCTTGTTTTTTATTTTTTTTTTTAACACTTTTTTTTTTTTTTT
>NW_006934628.1:0-3074 GCF_000298275.1 Orycteropus afer afer
CACTCCTTGGAGAGAACAATCATGGGAGAAAGAAGCGCTGCTTATGCACAGGGAGACAGCTCAGGGGGCAGGAGTGTATGGAGGGATGGACGCTGGGAAGAGGTAACTATGGGGAGGAAGTGGGAGGAGAGCTGTTGCATTGTGGTAAACTGTGGTCAATGTCATGAGACGAAGTATATGTGAACCGCTGTATGGAAAGTGAATTTGCTCTGTAAACCTTCACTCAAATCAGAATTAAAAAAAAAAATTAAAATAAAAAGAGATGAACACTTTGTCCTTGATATGGCACCATTCCTCAAGGAGATCAGCCAAGAACCTGATTGATTACCTTGGACTGATTCTGTCATGAAAAGGGTAGCGTTTGGTTCTTACTGGGATAGACAATTACTCTGGATATGGATTTGCCTTCTATACACACAGTATTTCTGCCAAAAATTATCCTCTGTGGACTCACAGAATGCCTTATCCACCATCACAGTATCCCACACACATTGCCTTAGATCAAGGGACACACTTCACAGCAAATGAAATGCAGCAGTGTGCCCAGGCTCATGGAATTCCCTGGCCTTACCATGGTCCCCATCATTCTGAAAGAATGGCCTTCTTAAAACACAATTATGGTGTCAGCTAGGTGGCAGTACTTTCTAGGGTTGGGCAGTGTTCATCAGGAGGCTGCATATGCTCTAAACCAGTGTCCAATGTGTGGTGCTGATTTTCCCATAGCCAAGATTCACAGTTCTAGGAACCAAGGGATGGAAATGGGAATGTCACCACTCATTATTATCCCTAGTCGTCTGCTCATAATATTTTTGCTTTCTGTCCCTATGACTCTGTGCTCTGTGGGTCTAGAAATCTTAGTTCTAAAAAGAAGAATGTTCATACCAGGAGACCCAACACTGGTTCCATTAAATTGAAAATTGAGATTGCTGTTTGGTCACTTTCGGCTCCTAATGCCTCTGGATCAACAAGCAAAGAAAGGAGTTACCATATTGGCTGGTGTGATTGATCCTAATTGCCAGGGGGAAATTGGCCTGATATTACACAATGGAGGTAATGAAGAGTATGTCTGGAATACATGAGCAACTTAAGGTCCTCTCTTAGTATTACTGTACCATATAATTAAAGGTTGTGGAAAGCTACACCCATTCCTTACTTATTGAGTATCTTGTTACCACATATTTCACATTTATAACAATAGTAAAACATCCAACTATTTTGTGCATTAAGAATGTACACAGTCTGTAACAAATGTTGAGGTGCAAGATGAAACTAATCCTGGCCATGATGATTAAGGTTGTCGGTCACCCTCATGGAGACATTATTCTCAATGGTTTGGCAGTTATGTGGTGATGTAGTCATCCTCCATTTTGTAATCTGATGTGGTTATCCTCTATTTTTGCATCACACTGATTTTCACTTAATAACGTGGTCTTTGGAACCTAACCACATCAATAAATGGGGTGTGAGTGCACAGCAACTCAATACCAACATGATAACGGCCCAGACTCTTCATGAATGAAGTTTTTGATCACCCCATCAAACAAAGAACTATGACCAGCTGAGGTGCTTGCTGAGGGCAAAGGGAATATTGAATGGGTAATAGAAGAAGGTAGTTATGACCATGTGACCAGTTGCAAAAACAAGGACTATAATTGTTATGAGTATTTCTTTCTTTTTTTTTAATTATCATGTATGTGTGTGTGTATACAAACACACACATACACACAGATACATATGTGCATATACTATTAGGTGCCATTAAGTCAGCTCTAACTCATGGTGACCCTGTGTACAATAGAATGAAACACTGCTCAGTTGTGCATCATCCTCACAATCCTTGCTATACGTGAGCCCATCGTTGCAGCCACTGTGTCACTCCATCTTGTTGAGGGTCTTCCCCATCTTTGCTGACCTTCCACTTTACCAAGCATGATATCCTTCCCCAGAAAATAGTACCTTCTGACATAACCAAAGTAGGTGAGATGAAATCTGGCCATTTTCATTTCCAAGGAGCATTCTGGCTGCATTTCTTCCAGGACAGATTTGTTAGTTCTTTTAGCACTCCATGGTATTTTCAGTGTTCTTTGCCAACACTACAATTCAAAAGCTCTTCTTCTGTCTTCCTTATTCATTGTCCAGCTTTCACATGCATATGAGGCAATTGAAAATACCATGACTTGAGTTAGGATCACCTTAGTCTTCATAGTGACATCTTTGCTCTTCAACACTTTGAAGAGGTCTTTTGCAGTACATTTGCCCAGAGCAGTATGATGTATGATTTCTTGACTGCTGCTTCCAAGGTTGTTGATTGTGGATCCAAGTAAGATGAAATCTTTGGCAACTTCAAACTTTTCTCCATTCATTGTGATGCTACTTACTGGTCCAGTTGTGAGGATTTTCGTTTTCTTTATGTTGAGGTGTAATCCATACTGCAGACCGTAGTCTTTAATCTTCATCAATAAGTGCTTCAAGTGATCTTCACTTTCAGCAAACAAGGTTGTGTCATCTGCATATCACAGGTTATTAATGAGTCTTCCTCCAATCCGGAAGCTATGTCCTTCTTCATATAGTCCAGCTTCTCAGATTATTTGCTCAGCGTACGGATTGAATAAGTATGGTGAAAGAATACAACCCTGACACATACTCTTCCAGATTTTAAACCATGTAATATCCCCTTGTTTTGTTTGAATGACAGCCTCCTGATCTATGTACAGTTTCCTCATGAGCACAATGAAGAGTTCTGGAATTCCCCATTTTTCACAATGTTATATGTAATTTTTTATGATCTTCACAGTCGAATGCTTTTGCATAGTCAATAAAACACAAGTAAACATCTTTCTGCTATTCTTTGCTTTCCACGAATATCTGTCTGATATCAGGATTGATACCCCTTATTTCACATCCTCTTCTGAATCCAGTTTGCATTTCTGGAATCTTCTTGTCAATATACTGCTTTGACCTTTTTTAAAAAATGGTCTTCACCACTTCTATTCAACATTGTACTGGAAGTCCTAGCCAGGGCCATAAGGCAAGAAAGGGAAATCAAAGGCATCCAAATTGGTAAGGAAGAAGTC
>NW_006934629.1:0-751 GCF_000298275.1 Orycteropus afer afer
CTGAAATGGTCTGGTATGGGCCATTTTGAATCAAACAATTATAGAGTCTAGTATTCTAGGAATGGCAAATTGAAGAGGAATAGCATCATGTTACTCATCAAAAAGAAAATTTCAAGTTCTGTCCTGATGGATGTTATCCTATTACTGACAGGATTATACATTTCCCTTAAAAGGAAGATCAGATAATACCACTATTATTCAACTTTACGCACCAACCACCAAAATAAAAGTTGAATATTTGAAGATTTTTACCAATTCTTGCAGTCTGAATTTACCAAATATGCAGTAAGTATGTATTTATAATTATTGTTGATTGGAATGCAAAAGTTAGAAACCAAGAAAAAATAAATGCATCAGTAGTTGTAATATATGGCCCTGGTAATAGAAATGGCAGGAGATTGCATGATAAAAATTTGCAAGACCAATGAATTATTCATTGCAATACATTTTTCAACAACATGAACTGTAACTACACACATTTTCCTTGCCAGATGAAATACACAGGAATCACATGGACCATATCTATGGAAAGAAGCAATGAAGAAACTCAATATCATTAGTCAAAACAAGGACAGGAGCTGACTGTGGAACAGAGCATCAACTGCTCACATGCAAGTTCAAGTTGAAGCTGAAGAAAATGAACACAAGTCCATGAGAGCCAAAATATGACCTTGAGTATTCCCACCTGAATTTACAGACCATTAGAAGAAAAGATTTGACATATTGAACACCAGTCATAGAAGACTAGATG
>NW_006934629.1:2110-2903 GCF_000298275.1 Orycteropus afer afer
CAATTAGAAAAAGAACAACAAGAAAAGCAGTCCCCAGAAGAAAGGAAATAATAAAGACTCCAGCAGAAATCAATGAAACGGAAAATAGAAGGACAATAGAAAAAATCAAAAAAGACCAAAAGTTGGTATTTTGAAAAGATCAATATAATTAACAAACCACTGGCACATTTAATAAAGGAAAAGAGAGAATACAAATAACATGAATTAGAAACGAAATGGGTGACATCACAACAGAACCAACCGAAATAAAAAGGATAATATCATGATACTATGAAGAACTGTATTCCAATAAATTTGAAAATCTGGAAGAAATGGATAGATTTCTAGACACACACACTCACCTAAGCTAACACAGACTGATGTGGAAAAGTTGAACAGATCCATCACAAAAGAAGAAATTGAACAGATCAAAAATTTACCAACTAAAAACAGTCCAGGCCCAGATAGTTTCACCGGAGAATTCTACCAACTTTCAGAGAAAAACTGATACCAATCATACTCAAACTATTCTGAAACATAGGAAAATATGGAATCCTCTCTAACTCATTTTATGAAGCAAGCATAATATTGATACCAAAACCAAGCAAAGACATTCCACAGAAGGAAAACTACAGACCATATTCCTCAACAAAATCTTAGCCAATAGAGTCCAACAACATATCAAGAAAATCATTCATTATGACCAAGTGAGGTTCATATCAGGTATGCAGGAATGGTTCAACATTAGAAAGACAAACAACATTATCCACAACATAAATAAAACAAATGAGAAGAACCACATGATCATATCAAT
>NW_006934630.1:0-1179 GCF_000298275.1 Orycteropus afer afer
TCCCTTGTTTCTACCACTTTATCTTGCTTCTTTGTGTAGACTGTGATGGTCTGTTGTATCCAAGACATTGTGACATTGTTGTATTTAGATCTCTGTTAACTGTGAAGAGCTGCTAAGGGTGAGTCAGGCTCTTCTTGGTGGTTGTTTATCATAGGCCCATTGGTGGAGAAGGAAGTGGTGGCTCTCATTCAGTTAGTGAAGCTGCAGGAGGGAGGTGTGAGTGTAGTTGTGTCATATGGGGACTGTTGTTGTTTCCCACTCAGTTAGACAAAAGTAACAATTGAATTATCATCAAAAAAGTAAAAGCAAATGAGCATAAAACACACCATGTAATCACACAAGAACAGTAACCAATAAAGAGAAAAGGGAAAAAAACAAACAAAACAAAACAAAACAAAATAAAAAACACCAGAATATCTGGGGAGAGGGCAATAAGAGAAAAAAATAGAGAAGGAGAATAATGAAGAAAAAAATGGGAAAAAATGCAAAAAGAAAAACAAGGAACAGGGTTGGTTACCCAAAAGAAAGAAAGAAAGAATTGGAACCAGGAACACGGAATAGAAAAAAAGCTGAAAAGTAGAACCTGGGAGGGGAAGAAAAAAGCATAATAGTAAAAAGGACAAAAGTAATAATAATAGTTTTAAAACAGACAAAAACAAAGAAACTAAAAAACAGAAAAAACAAAAATCAGGGCAGGGTGGGGCAGGGCAACCAGGCTCCATCCAAGCACACAGACTGGGATGGAATTCCTGCTGTCTCAGAGGGTGGGTGGGTGGGAAGGAAGTATAGTCGCACCCCCATTCACCAAGAGGTTGTGAGATGTAAGAGTAACAAGAGGAATGTCGCATCTTTCCAGTAGTCCATGCATCCAGGATGTCTTTGTGGTTCCCAGCAAGCGGAGTCTGTTCTTAAGTCCCTGGAGTCTGGGAGAACACTGTCGCTTTAAATATCCAAAATGGTCAAGCCGCTTGTAAACATTCAAAATGGCTGCGCCCTCCAGATAGGCAAAAGTCCACAGCTCAGCCCGCCTTCTTCTTTGCTGCTTCCCCTTTTACTCCTCAGCCACCAGAGCAGTCCACTGTGCAGTCCCTGGCTAGCAGGGCTGATTTTTAGGTTAATTCTTAGGTCCTACCACCACTTGGGAGCTCTGGTAGCATAGTGGCTAAGGCACTTGACTGC
>NW_006934630.1:1394-3002 GCF_000298275.1 Orycteropus afer afer
TGCAGTCTTTCTGCCTATTCTGCCATTTTACCAGAATTCTCAAGGATGGAAGCTTTTATGACTTAGTTTCAGAAGTTACCCACCACTCATCTATCACTTTGTCATACTGTGGTGGCTTGCATGTTTCTGTGATGCTGGAAGCTATGTCACTGGTATTTCAAATACCAGCAGGGTCACCCATGGTGGACAGATTTCAGTGGAGCTTTCAGACAAACACAGACTAGGAAGAAGGACATGACAGTCCACTTCTGAAAAAATTGGCCACTGAAAACCTTATGAATAGCAGTGGAACATTGTCTGATATAGTGTTAGAAGATGAGCCCCTCAGGTTGGAAATCACTCAAAATAGGACTGGTGAAGAGCTGCCTCCTCAAAGTAGAGTCAACCTTAATGACATGGTTGGATTAAAGTTTTCTGGACCTTCATTTGCTGATGTGGCACAACTTACAATGAGCAGAAACAACTTGAAAACATCCATTATAATAAAACTGTGGAATGTATAAGTATGAATATAGGAACGTTGGGAGTTGTAAAACATGAAATGGAATGCATAAAGATTGTTATCCCAGGCATTAGTGAGCTGAAATGGACTGGTATTGGCCATTTTGAATCTGATAATCATATACTCTACTATGGTGGGTGTTTTGGTCATCTAGTGCTGCTCTAACAGAAATATACCACAGGTGGGTGGCTTTAAACAAACAGAGATTTATTCTCTTACTGTTTAGGAGGCTCAAAGTCCAAGTTCAAAGTGCCAGCTCTAGGGGCTGGGTGAAAGCCCCTTGACTTTGGGAAGCTCTGCCTCTTGCTTCCAGCCCACTGAAGCTGGAGGCATCTCTTCACTCAGGCAGCTGCTGGCTGCTGAGGCTGACAAACCCAGCACAGTCCCAAGATTACCAAACAACATGTCAGGCGACTAGTTCAAGTCCAAAGACAGTCCCAAGATCGGCAGGAAACATGGCAGGCTGCTGACTGAAGGCTTGGCTACATACAGGGTCCAAGCATGCCAAAAAGCATGCAGATCATTCCCAAAACTTCTCCTTATGTACTGAAACCAGACCACATCCTAAGGCAGCTAGCTACTCAGCTGCTCCAGGAGATTCCACCATGGAACTGATTACCAGTCTCATCATGGGGAATAACTACAGGCATTCTCAGCCACTCAAAACCAGGCCCAGCCAAGTTGACACACAACTACCACACCAGGAATGACAAATCAAAGAGGAATGGCATTACAGTCATTGTCAAAAAGAACATTTCAAGATCTATTCTGGATATAGAAAGCTGTCAATGATAGGATAAAATGCACATGCATACAAGGAAGATCAGTTAATATGACTCTCACCAAATTTATGCATCAACCATTAAAGCCAAAGATAAAGAAACTGAAGATTTTTACCAATATCTGCAGTCTGAAATGGATCAAACATGTTATCAAGATGGATTGGTAACTACTGGTGACTGGAATACGAAAGTTGAAAATAAAGGATTGTTGTTGTTATGTGCCGTCGAGTCAGACCCGACTCATAGTGACCCCTCCTTGGGTTTCTGAGGCAGTATCACTACAGAAGTAGATTGCCCAACCTTCCTTCTGAGGAGTGGTTGGTA
>NW_006934631.1:0-2888 GCF_000298275.1 Orycteropus afer afer
TAACAACAACAAAACAACACTAGTGCTGGAGCAAGATGGTATTCCATTGTTGTTTTGATTTGCATCTCTCTAATAGCTAGTGATCATGAGTACTTCTTCATATGTTTGTTGGCCACTAGAATATCGTCCTTAGTGAAGGGTCTATTCATGTCTTCTGCCCATTTTTTAATTGGATTGTTTGTCTTTTTGTTATTGAGGTGTTGGAGTGTTCTATAAATTCTAGAGATAATTCCCTTATCAGGTACGCCATTACAAAATTTTTTTTTTTTTTCCCAATCTGTAGGTTCTCTTTTGACTCTTTTGGAGAAGTCTTTGGAAGCACACCACAATTCATTCTTTAGAAGGTCCCAATCATCTGGTTTCTCTTCTGCTGCTTGTGCATTTTGAGTTATGCTTGATAATCTATTTATGCCATATATTAGAGCCCTTAAATTTGCCCCTAGTTTTTTTGTGGTCCTGATATCTGTGGCAAAGAAAAGCACGATGTCTCCCAGTTTGACCCAAGCCCACTCTGTGACCTACTGGGAGAGGAGGGAGCAAGCCTTCGTTGTGCAGCAGTGAGTTCTCTACCTGAATCTCAGCAGTGGTGCTCATGCCCGCCTGTACCCAGATGACACAAATTACTGACAAAATCATCTGCTGGAGGCAGATCTCAGCCCCTGCCCAGTGGAATATTGGAGTGGTTGTTGGTATGCTGCTATAAGATGTCTTCTTTCATAGCTCGGGGATCTCAAGCAGCCACCCTCGCCTGGCAGACTGTGACTTCCCAGGGAAGTTTCCAAAGGCCTCTCTCAGGTGCCCTTCCATCCTCTGCCAGTAGCTCTTTCCTAAATAATCTCCCTGTACCTTTCCTCTTATTCTGCTCTTCTGTGTTTTGTGCACTCTGATTCAGTGAGCTGCTCAGAGCACTAAAGTTCCTAATTCAAACTGTTATACTTAGTTTTCCAAGTCCTTAGATGCCAGAGGGAAAAAATATGCTGCTCACTGGCGAGACTCCATTTTGTATCCTGCTTGCAACCTTTTGAGATCCCAGTCACTACTCACCAAAGTAGGAGGTGGAACAATGTTTTGTGTAGTACATTATGCCAATTGAGCTTGATGTCCCCTGTGACTATGGCCTGAGCCCACTGGTTCAACTACTCAGTCCCTCTGGGTAGCTGGCTGTGACCAAGAAGTCACTGGAACCTTGTCCCTTTTCAGCTCCACTATACACCTGGGAATTCAGATCATACAAATATACTTATAGGATTATTTTCTGTCAACCCTATGCATGATCTTGGGTACACTTCCCGTTTCATAGACATATCTAATAGTTCAGCCTGTTCACCTATCTATCCATACTTGCCTTCACTGACAATGCAGTACTGTATGCGCAAAAGGGTTCATCTTTCTTGTCTGTACCTCCTATGTACTTCTCCATGTCTTCCTCTTCCTCAATGCCACCATGTTGATCACTCACATTTGGTACATTTCCCTTCACTTCACCCAAATCAATACTTATCTCTACCTATATAACAGTGTTCCCTACCCTACCCTCCCACCCCAGGTAACCAACAAAGAAAATGTCCTTTCATATGTAAACATTTTCCTTGACTTTTACAATAATGGACTAATATTTGTCCTTCTGTGACTGATTTATCTCATTCAGCATAATGTCCTCCAAGTTCATCCATGTTGTGTGGTGTTTTGCAGATTCTACATTATTCTTTAGCATTGCATAGTATTCCATTGTGTGTATGTACCATAGATTGGGCATCCATTCCTCAGTTAATGGACACCTAGGTTGTTTCCATATTTTAGCTATTGTAAATAGTGGTGCAATGTAAATAGTGGTGTGCAATTGTCTGTTCTTGTCATGGTTCTCACTTTTTTAGGATATATACCTAGTAATGGAATGGCTGGATCAAACGGTATTTCTAATTCCAACTTTTGAAGGAATTGCCATACTGCTTTCCACAGTGATTGTACCATTTTACAGTCCTACTAGCAGTTTATGAGAGTCCCCATCACTCCACATCCTTGTCAGCATTTATTTTCTGTCTTGTTGAACTTTGCTACCTAGTGCTGGGGCAAGATGGTATCTCATTATTGTTTTGATTTGCATCTCTCTAATAGCTAATTTTTCTGAGCATTTCTACATGTACTTGTTGGCTGCTTGAATATCCACATTGCTGAAGTGTCTACTCATATCTTGCCCATTTTTTAGTTGAATTATTTGTCTTTATGTTGTTGAGGTGTTGGTGTTTTCTATAAATTCTAGAGATAAGTCCTTTGTCAGACACATCATTGCCAAATATTTTTTCCCAATCTGTACAATCACTTTTGACTCTTTTGGAGAAGTCTTTGGAAGCACAGAAAATTTTTATTTTTAGAAGGTCTCATTCATCTAGTTTCTCTTCTCTGTGAACTTTGGGTTATGCTTGATCATCTATTTATGCCATATATTAAGGCACTTAAATTTGCCCCTAGGTTTTCCTTGAGGAACTCTATCGTTTTAAGTTTCATATTTAAGTCTTTGATCCATCTGGAGTTTGTTTTTGTGCATGGTGTGAGGTACAGATCTTGTTTAATTTTTCTGCAAATGGATCTCCAGTTTAGCCAGCACCATTTATTAAACAAACATTCTCTTTCCCCATTTAATGGATTTAGGCCCTTTGTCAAAGATCAGCTGAATATAATTTGATGGATCTATTTTTGTGTTCTCTCTTCTATTCCATTGGTCTATGTGTCTGTCATTAAAGCAATACAAGGTATATTGACTACTGTGGCTGTATAGTAGGTTTTGAGATCTGGCAGTGTGAGACCTCCTACTTTATTGTTCTTCTTCAATAGTGCTTTGGTTATCCGAGATCTCTTTCCTTTCCATATAAAGTTAGTGATAGTTTTTT
>NW_006934632.1:0-846 GCF_000298275.1 Orycteropus afer afer
AGCAGAAATCAATGAAACAGAAATTAGAAGGGCAACAGAAAAAAATCAACAAGAACAGAAGTTGGTTTTTTGAAATGATCAATAAAATTGAAAACCACTGGAAAAATTAACAAAGGAAAAGAGGGAGAAAATACAAATAACATGAATAAAAAGTGAAATGGGTGACATCACAACAGAACCAACTGAAATAAAAAGGATAATATAAGGTTACTATGAAGAACTATGGCAGCTCTGGTAGCATAGTGCCTAAGGCACTTTACTGCTAACCAGAAGGCTGGTGGTTCAAACCCACCAGGCCTCCTCAGAAGGAAGATTGGGCAATCTACTTCCATAGTGATATTGCCTCGGAAACCCAAGGAGGGGTCCCTATGAGTCGGGTCCGACTTGACGGCACATAACAACAACAACAATGAAGAAATGTACTCCAATAAATTTGAAAATCTGGAAGAAATGGACAGATTTCTAGAAACATACCACTTACCTAAACTAACACAGACTGATGTGGAAAAGATGAATAGATCCATAACAAAAGAAGAAATTGAACAGTTCATCAAAAAATTACCAACTAAAAAAAGTCCTGACCCAGATGGTTTCACCTGAGAATTCTACCAAACATTCAGAGAAGAATTGACACCGATTCTACTCAAACTATTCAAAAACATAAAAAAGGATGAAATCCTCCCTAACTCACTTTATGAAGCAAGCATAACCTTGATATCCAAACCAGGCAAAGACATCACTCAAAACAAAAACTACAGACCAGTATCCCTCATGAATACAGATGCAAATATCTTCAACAAAATTCTAGCCAATAGACTCCAACAACATATCAAGAAAATCATTCAT
>NW_006934632.1:1927-2469 GCF_000298275.1 Orycteropus afer afer
CCTCCTGAAAATTAAATTTTTATATGCTTCCAGAGACTTCTCCAAAAGAGTCAAAAGAAAACCTACAGATTGGGAAAAAATATTTGGCAATGACATATCTGACAAGGGACTTATCTCTAGACTTTATAGAAAACTCTAAAACCTCAATAACAAAAAGACAAATAACCCAATTAAAATGGGCAGAAGACATGAATAGACACTTTATTAAGGGGGATATTCAGGCAGCCAACAAACATGAAGAAGTTGCTCACGATCATTAGCAATCAGAGAGATGCAAATCAAAACAGCAATGAGATACCATCTTGCCCCAGCAGTAGTAGCAAAGTTCAACAAGACAGAAAATAAAAAATGCTGGTGAAGATGTGGAGAGATTGGGACTCTCATACACTGCTGGTGGGACTGTAAAATGGTACAACCTCAGTGGAAAGCAGTATGGCGATTCTTTAAAAAGTTGGAATTAGAAATGTCATTTGACCCAGCCATTCCATTACTAGGTATATATCCTAAAGAAGTGAGAGCCATGACAAGAACAGACATATGCA
>NW_006934633.1:0-538 GCF_000298275.1 Orycteropus afer afer
TGAATTCTTTGACAACCTCAATCTTCTCTCCATTTATTGTGATGCTGCTCATTGGTCCAGTTGTAAGGATTTTTGTTTTCTTTATATGGAGACGAAATCCATACTGCAGACTGTATGCAAACCCAGTGGGATGCACATGGTGCACAGGTATCAGCCCTACTTACAGACTGAGACAGACTAGGAAGAAGGAAGAGGCCGTCCACTTCTCAAAGAATTGGCCAGGGAAGACCTTATGAATGGCAAAGAAACACTGTTTGATACGTTACCGTGAAACATTACCTCCATTTAGGTTAGAAGGTTCTCAAAATAGGACTGGGAAAGAGCTGCATCATCTGTATAAACTCTGCCTTACTCATATAGATAAGATAAAGCTTTTGAGACCTCCATTTGCTGATGTGGCACCACTCAAATTGAAGAGAAACAGCTACAGACATCCATTAATCATTGGAACAGGGGGCAAATTAAGGGGCCCTAATATATGGCATGGGAGCTCTGGTAGCATAGTGGCTAAGACACTTGACTGCTAACCAGACGGCTG
>NW_006934633.1:1285-3004 GCF_000298275.1 Orycteropus afer afer
CCTTAAAAAGTTGGAATTAGAAATACCATTTGACCCAGCCATTCCATTACTAGGTATATATCCTAAAGAAGTGAGACCCATGACAAGAACAGACATATGCACACCCATGTTCATCGCAACACTATTTACAATAGCCAAAAGATGGAAACAACCTAGGTGTCCATCAACTGAGGAATGGATAACCAAACTACGGTCCATACACACAATGGAATACTATGCAACCCCGAAGAATAACCTAGAATCTGCAAAACACCACATACCGCAGATGAACTTGGAGGACATTATGCTGAGTGAAATCAATCAATAAATCACAAAAGGACAAATATTGTATTAGTGCATTATTGTATATGTCAAGGAAAGGTTTATCTATGGACGAAAATTTTCTTTGTTGGTTACCAGGAACTCTGGTAGCATAGTGCCTAAGGTACCTGACTGCTAACCAGAAGGCTGGTGGTTCAAACCCACCAGCCACTCCTTGGAAGGAAGGTTAGGCAATCTACTTCTGCAGTGATACTGCCCCGGAAATCCAAGGAGGGGTCGCTATGAGTCAGGTCCGACTAGATGGCAAATAACAACAACAACAGGGGTGGGAGGGGAGGGGAGGAAACACTGTTAGATAGGTAGAGATAAGTATTGATTTGGGTGAAGAAAAGGGCAACGTACCAAATGTGAGTGATCAGTATAGTGGCATTGAGGAAGAGGAAGACATAGAGAGGTTCATGGGAGATACAGACAACAAAGAGGAACCCTTTTGCACATACAGTACTGCGTTGTCAGTGAAGGCAAACATGGGTATATGGGTGTATAGATGGGTAGACAGGCTGAACTAGTAGGTATGTCTATGCAGCAGAGAGTGTACCCAAGACCATGTGTAGGATTGGCATACAATGGTTCTACAAGTGTATTTGCATGTTTTCTAAAAATTCCCAGATGTATAGTAGAGCTGACAAGGGGCAAGGTTGTAGTCACTTCTTGGCCACAGCCAGCTACCCAGAAGGACCGAGTAGTTGAACCCGTGGGCTCGCGACCATAGTTGCAGGGGACATCAAGCTAAATTGACATAACATACTACCAAAACACTGTTCTACCTCATACTTTGGCGAGTAGTGACTGGAAACTTAAAAGCTTGCAAGCAGCCATCTACATGCAACAATGGGTCTCCCCTCATCCAGAGCAAAGAAGAATGAAGAAAAACAAAAATTCATGGAAATAATTAGTCCTAGTGACTGGTACACCATGCAATCCACAGCCTATATGACTATGAGACCAGAAGAACTAGATGATGCCGTTACCACTGCCAACCACTTGGAAGGGGATCTATGTAGGAGATCCTGGACAGAGAGGGAGAACAATGTGGAACAAAACTCAAAATTATTTGGAAAAAAAAAGGGGGGGGACCAGGTTTGCTGGTCTCATAGAGCCTGGTGGAACCACTGAGACTACGGCCCATAGCTGCCCTTCAGGTCTGGAATTGAACCCACACCTGTGGCTCCCAGCCAACAAAAGACAGGTATATGAGTTGAACATTTACTTGAGGTAGATAAACTCCTTGGAGAGAACAACCATGGGAGAAAGAAGGGCTGTTTTTGCATAGGGAAACAGCTCAGGGGCCAGGGGTGCATGGAGGAATGGACACAGGGAAGAGGTGACTGTAGGGAGGAAGTGGGAGGGGAGCTGTTGCATTGTGGTGAACTGTAGTCAATGTATGAGACAAAGTCT
>NW_006934634.1:0-1238 GCF_000298275.1 Orycteropus afer afer
CAGCGAGCTGCTCACTCCAGGAAGTATATAGTCTGGAATGCCGTTCTTCCAGCTTGTCCTTGGGATAGCATTGCAGGTAGGCCACACCCCTGGGGAAACTCCCCTTGGGCAGACCGGCCGCTCAGAACTCAGTCATGTGATCCATCATTGGAACCACCACTCACAACTGGAGTCCAGCCAAGTTGACACATCTTCAACTATCACAGCCTGTTTGTCTAATTCATTGTTTTTTTTATATTAATAAGTGACAAATGTACAGCACATGTCCATTAGTTGTGCTGGTTGAAAATACACAATAGCAGACAACATTTTGTGAGACTTTGATTGAATTAAATTAACTACTGTAAGTATGTCTACTTTTGTTACATTCTCTACTTCTAGATCTGCTAGTCCACATTTTTATTAGAGAATTTTGTTATTGTCAGGTGCCATCAGGTTGTCTCCAACTCATAGTGACCCCATGCACAGCAGAACAAAACACTGCCCGGTCCTGTGCCAGCCTCATGATCCCTTTTATATCTGAGCCCATCGTTGCAGCCACCATGTCAATCCATCTTGTTGAGTGCCTTCTCCTTCTTTGTTGACCCTCCACTTTATCAAGCATGATATCCTCCTGCAGGGAATGGTTCCTTCTGACAACATGACCAAAGTAGGTGAGACGAAGTCTGGCCATTTTCACTTCCAAGGAGCATTCCAGCTACACTTCTTCCAGGACTGATTTAGAGAAGTTAATACACTCTTATTATTGCATCCAAATGAAATGAAAGACACATCTTTATGCCATTTTGCATTCAGATAGTACTGTACTCTACTTCCCTTTCTCCTTCCCCGTCTTCTTTCCTTCCTTTCACTCTTCCTCTCCAGCTTCTGCTCCCTCTCTCCCTCTAATGCTCCTTCTTTTACAGTCAGAAAGAAGTTTCTCTGCCACTTTAAAAAAACTAAATCTTTCTCCTTCTATTCAATATCTATAAAAATGCTCACAGGTGGTTTTCTAACATTAGTTATAGAGTAGCTTTTTCTCTTACAGAAGAAGAAAAAATATTATATGTATGTATTTGCCATTGAGTTGAGTTGCTATCATGCTGACTCATGATGATGCTCTGTGCGTCAGAGTAGAAATGTGCTCTGGAGGGTTTTTTGTCAGTAAATGGCCAGGCCTTTCTTTTCTGGAACCTCTGGGTGGACTTGAACCTTCAGCCTTTCAGTTAGCAGTGGAGAGGTTAACCGAGGATGATTAT
>NW_006934634.1:2213-3002 GCF_000298275.1 Orycteropus afer afer
TTTTTTTTTTTTAATTGTGATTTGGGTGAAAGTTTGCAGAGCAGATTCACTTTCCATACAGTAGTTCACATATACTTTGTCTCATGTCTCAGCTCCCCTCCTACTTCCTAGTAATGGAATGGCTGGGTCAAATGGTATTTCTAACTCTGAGTTTTTAAGGAATTGCCAAACAGCTTTCCATAGTGTTTGTACCATTTGACAGCCCCACCAGCAGTATATGAGAGTTCCAAGCTCTCCACATCCTTGCCAGCTTTTGTTATTTTCTGTCTTGTTGAACTTTGCTACTAGTGCTGGAGCAAGATGGTATCTCATTGCTGTTTTGATTTGCATCTCTCTAATGGCTAATGATAGTGAGAATTTCTTCATGTGTTGTTGGACGCCTGAATATCCTCATGGTGAAGTGCCTATTCATGTCTTCTGCCAATTTTTAATTGAATTATTTATCTTGTTGTTATTGAGGTGTTGGGGTTTTCTGTAAATTCTAGACATAGGTCCCTTGTCAGATATGTCATTGCTGAATATTCTTTCCCAATCTTTAGGTTCCCTTTTGAATCTTTTGGAGAAGTCTTTGGAAGCACATAAAAATTTGATTTTTAGAAGGTCCCATTCATCTAGTTTCTCTTCTGCTGTTTGTGCATTTTTGGTATGCTTGATAGTCTGTTTATGCCATATATTAAGGCTCCTGAATTTGCCCCTTGTTTTTCCTTGAAGAACTCTATAGTTTTAGGTTTCACATTTAAGTCTTTGATCCATTTGGAGTTAGTTGTTTTTTATTTATTTATTTATTTA
>NW_006934635.1:0-629 GCF_000298275.1 Orycteropus afer afer
AAGGTGGCCTTCTGGTGGGTCCTGGCTTCCCTATCTGTCTCCGCTTTCTCCTCCCTGATGTTAAAGTCTTTGAAGGCCATATTTACTAAGTCTCTGATGGGAGTTTGGGTCCCTCTTCAGCTTTCTTTAATGTCTTTCTAATGTCAGGAGATGACTGGGTTATGAAATGAGTGGCTAGGACTGTAGCCCCAGCCAGAGAGGAGGGGTCTAGATGGGTAAATTGTGTAAGGGTTTTGGTTAATCGGTTCAGGAAGGTGGCTGGGTTCTCATCTGGAAGTTGGGTAATCTCTCGGAGTTTGTTAAAGTTAACTGCTTTATGAGAGACAGCTTGTAAGTCTGCCATGAAGCATTGGAGTATTTTATCTCTGCGGGTTCTCCCAGTCCGTTTGGACTGGGTGTCAGGTTGGTACTTCCAGCCTGGGTTTTGCACTGGAACAGTGTCTGTTCCGACGGGCATGGAGTTATTTGTTAGGTGGGTTTGGTCAGCATGTTCTTGGGTGGTACTAAGGACTCTTATCTTTTTCATCTGGGAGGAGGGTAGAGAAGAGGATGACATATATGTCATGCCAAGTTAAATTATAGGTCTGAGAGAGGTATCGGAACTCTTTGATGTAAGTAGTAGGGTCATT
>NW_006934635.1:2364-3006 GCF_000298275.1 Orycteropus afer afer
AGATTTTTATAGACACAGAGAGGACCTAATTGGGGACACCAAGGAAATGACAGGGTCCTCTAAGGAAATGGCAGGGTCCAATTAACTGTTAGCATGGGTCTGCACTTACTTAGCATAAGGGGGCTTCACAGGAGGAGTTTGTCATTGCATGGGACTTTCCAGCCTGGGCAGGTTCTGTCACTTCGGCTGTCTTATCAGGCTGTCTCATCATGGCCTGACACCTGGAGGAAGCTGCCAACTGACATATTGGGGCTTGGGTTTACTTGGCCTAACAGTTTCAGGAGAGGGGGTTATACATATTCATAAAAACTTCAGGAATTTGGGCATGCATTAGTTGAGGATTGGCTGAAATTTCCTTGCCTCGGTTTAAAGGGACAGTTGCTTTTTAATGCAATGTGCTTGCTCACCTGATGAGTCACACTGGCTTCCTGTCATCAGCTGATGGGGCTTAGGTTGAGGGGAGGATATCAGTTTCCAGCAACTTCCTTCCTGTTCCTCTCACTGTAGCATGTCTGCAGGCCAAGGTCACTTTTCAAGTTGTCTCCCAAAACACATTAACATACTTATCACCTGTTTCTAGGGGATAACATGGAGACAATGTGTAAATTGACCTTTCATTCCATTCAGTTCTTAAGGAACTGA
>NW_006934636.1:0-1091 GCF_000298275.1 Orycteropus afer afer
AGGGTAACCTCAAAGAAAAATGATAAACCTTCACATCACAATAAAAAAGAGGACAAGCACAAATATTCAGCATATACTAAAACAACAGTAACAAAGGAAATGATAACACGATTCCTAAACATAATGAGCTCAGCACAGAAAATAATATGGAGCAAGGAAACCAGGGACACCAAAAAAAAAAATAATAACAAAATGACAGCAACCAATTCATACTTGTTGATAGTTACACTACATGTTAATGGAATAAATGCACCACTCAAGAGATGGAGAGTTGCAGATTGGATAAGAAAACAAAACCCATCAATATGCTGTATACAAAAGACACACCTTAGAGACAAAGACAAAAATAGACTAAAAATCAAAGGTTGGAAAAAGATATATCAAGTAAACGGCAACTGTAAAAGAGCAGGCATAGCAATATTAATTTCTGATCAAATTGATTGTAAGACAAAAACCACCATATAAGACAAGGAAGGAGATTATATAATGATTAAAGGATCAATTGAACAAGAAGATACAACCATAATGAATATCTATGGACCCAATGAAAGCGCCCCAGAACACATAAATCAGACTTTAAAAGAGTTGAAAAGGCAAATAAATGACTCCACAGTCATAGTGGGAGATTTAATACACAACTTTCAATGAAAGATAGAACAACTGGAAAGAAACTCAACAAAGATGTAGAAGAGCTAAAGAATACAATCCGCCAACTTGGCCTTATAGACATCTAGAGAGCACTTCACCCAACAACAGCACAATATACATTCTTCTCCAGTGCACATGGAATATTTTCCATGATAGACCATATGTTAGGCAATAAAGCAAGACTTAATAAATTTAAAAACATTGAAATACTGGAAAGCATCTTCTCAGATCATAATGCTATCAAATTAGAAATCAAAAATATGAAGAACAATGGAAAAAGTGTAAACACATGGAAACTGAACAACACCCTCCTTGAGAAAGACTGGGTAAGAAAAGAAATCAAAATTGAAATTCAAAAATTCCTTGAATTAAATGAGAAGGAAAACACAATATACCAAAATCTTTGGGACACAGCAAAAGCAGTGATCAGAGGCCAATTTATA
>NW_006934636.1:2906-3473 GCF_000298275.1 Orycteropus afer afer
GGAAGATTGAACATTGTGAAAATGTCAGTTCTACCCAAAGCAATCTATACATTCAATGCAATCCCAATCCAGATCTCATCAACATTCTTTAATGATATGGAAAAACCAATCACTAACTTTATGTGGAAAGGAAAGAGACCTCAGATAAGCAAAGCACTGTTGTTGAAGAAGAAGAACAAAGTAGGAGGTCTCACACTGCCGATCTCAAAACCTACTATACAGCCACAGTATTCAAAACTGCTTGGTATTGGTACAAGGACAGAACATAGACCAATGAAATAGAATTGAGAATCTATGGTCAACTGATCTTTGACAAAGGCCCAAAATCCATTAAATGGGGAAGAAGATGTTTGTTTAATAAATGGTGCTGGCAAAATTGGATATCCATTTGCAGAAAAATGAAACAACCTGTACCTATACCATACACAAAAACTAACTTCAGATAGATCAAAGACTTAAATGTGAAATCTAGAACTATAAAGTTCCTCAAGGAAAAACTAGGGGTAAATTTAGGGGCCCTAATATATGGCATAAATAGACTATCAAGCATAACCCAAAATGCACAAA
>NW_006934637.1:0-2269 GCF_000298275.1 Orycteropus afer afer
TGAGAAAGTACACAGTGTACTCAGAAACCTACAAAGAGTTGGCTTGGCTTGAAAGAAGATGCTGAGGGAGTCATGGTTAGAAATGAGGCCGTGGTCACTGACAGGGAGGAGTGATATCACAACGGTTGGGATTTTAGCCCAAAGCACACAAAGGGACACAAGGTTTTCAAGCATTTGGGGCTCCACACAGTAGTTTCCAAACCTGGTCGCACATCAGTCTCACCAAAAGAACTTGATGTTTGGGTTCCACTTCAAACCACTCCCTGCACTTGATTTAATCTATTCTTACTCATAGCAACCAATAGCATTTCCAGGACTGCACCATACTTTTTGCATATAATGCACCCACATAAATAACATGCACATGCATCTACCAATGCATACATAAGAAACAAATGCATGAGAGTGGTGCAGTTTGCAAAAAAAAAGGAAAGAGAAAAGCCTGTATAACACATGCATTATTTGCATAAAAACATGGTTAATCTTTATGGAAGCAGACTGTTACATTAACCCCTGTACCACCAGGGCTCCTTATCTCAGACTTGCTGGCAAAGAATTTCAAGACACAGAGGCCTGCTTCTGCATTTCAAAAACGTTTCCCTGGTGATTCAACAGCAACCCAAGTACAAGAACCACTAGTGTCCAGGATCTTCTGACATAGTGGATTCACTCCTTAAGACTCAAAATACCCTTCTGGGACTGGAAAAGAGAAAAGGAAAATAATTCTCTGTTCTTCCCTTGTAAAGGAGTATGGCAGGAAGGGGGCTTTATTGAACTATCTCTAACACCTGCAATAAAAAAAAAAAAATGTAAAAGAAGAACACTGTGATAAATCAGGGCCAGTTCCCGCAAAGCGAACATTTACAAGTCGTATACCAAAAGAGAGAGAAAAAAAAAAACATTTAAAACAAGGTCTTTTGATATGTTGTTGTTGTTATGTGCCATCGAGTCAATCCCAACTCATAGCAACCCCTCCTTGGGTTTCCGAGGTGGTATCACTACGGAAGTAGATTGCCCAACCTTTGATATAGATATAAAAATTTATCTTACTTAGATTTTTTTAAAGTGAGCACCAAACACTAAAGCAGAAAGAAAATTTAACGTTATTTTATCTCAGCTATGTATCTGGAGTTAGAGCTTTATATTAGGTATTCATATTCACGTAGCATATACAATCTTCAATTGGCCTGAAAACTGGCAAGTATTTTCACTATCTGAGATAAAATACAGGAGCTTTAGTGGCACAGTGATTAAAACATTCAGCTGCTAACCAAAAGGCCAGCGGTTCAAACCCACCAGCAGCTCCATGGGAGAAAGATGAGGCAGTCTGCTTCCATAAAGATTTACAGCCTTGGAAACCCTATGAGGCCGTTGCACTCTGTCCTATAGGGCTGCTATGAGTTGGAATGGACTTGATGGCAGTGGGTTTGAGGAAAAATCAGAAACAGCAACTCATTATGGTACTAAGACAACAAGATGCTTTACTGAAGACAGGCAACAGCTTTGCATTCACAACTCTTTAATGCATCAAAGCAAACATTTGTCTCTATTTTGAGCTTATCTTCCTTTTAACAATTCATCTTGGCCACAGTTTGAGGTATTTTTGCAAGACATAATTATATAGTAATTCTGCCATCAAAATTAAAAAAAAGAGGTTGGGGAAGGAAAACCAAACTACCTCATAAAGATATATTTTTAAACAAAGATATATTTTAATTGTCTTACATCTAGATGAGTTACGTAATAAACAGAAACTACCACCCACAATTCCACCTCATCTGCATAGTGCTTTCTTCCAGAAAGCTAAATATTTGTTGATTACATCTGTCCATTCACTCATTCAGTGGACATTTGCTGAGTATCCATTGTATGGCAGACACAATGTGGTACAATACTCTACCTGCCCTCACTTCACATACTGGTGAAAACAGACATTAGACAAAGCACAACAGGGTCCTGGGTAAGTACAGAGAGCATGGAGGTACAGGCTGCTAAGGAGTACACTGCATGGGGACCTAATTCAGCCTTAGCATCAGAGAGAGCTTCCCCCAAGGACTTGGCTAAAGCTGTAATCTGAAAAATAAATAGGAGAGAGAGGAAGAGAAGAGGGAAGTAGAAGGGAGATAAAGGGAAAGAGGATATTTACAATAGCAGTAATAGCATTAGCAAACATGCAGAAAAATAGAATGTGATGTGCTTGAGGAACTGAGAGAATATTCTTATGTCCAAGCAAAGAGAGCAAAAGGGCCAGTATCAAGAAAGGAGGCAA
>NW_006934637.1:2605-3089 GCF_000298275.1 Orycteropus afer afer
TAAAGAATAATTTCTAATGTTTTAATAAACATTAGCACTTATATAAATAATTTTTGTTACTAATATAAAATATTGAGTGATATTATTTAGTTTTGCAAAATGCTACCACTGGGGGATGACAGAGGAGAGCAGCAGCCAGGGATCCAGGTAAGGGGAGGGACAAAGGCCCCACCCCCACCAGGCAGGAAAGTGGGGGAAAGCAAAGCCAGAGTGGACTACAGAGCAGAGCAGTGCCAGGGATCCAGGTAAGGGGAGGGCAGAGAGGTTTTGAACAGCAAAGGGAGACAAACTTGTCTGTCAATTTTTCATACCATGGTAGCTTGCATATTGCTGTGAGACTTCAGGCTGTGCCACCAGTGTTTCAAGTGCTGGCAGGGTTGCACATGGTGCACAGGTTTCAATGCAGCTTATAGACAGAGACAGACAAGGAAGAAGGAAGAGGCCATCCACTTCTCAAAGAATTGGCCAGGGAAAACCTTATGAA
>NW_006934638.1:0-1355 GCF_000298275.1 Orycteropus afer afer
TGGTTCTAGATCATATGCCACCTCCTGAAACGGATGAAGATTGACCAGTTCTTTTTGGTACAGTGACTCTGTGTATTCCTTCCATCTTCTTTTGATATTTCCTGCATCATTCAATATTTTGCCCATAGAATCTTTCAATATTGCAACTCAAGGCTTAAATTATTTCTTCAATTCTTTCAGCTTGAGAAATGCCAAGCATGTTCTTCCCTTCTGGTTTTCTAACTCCAGGTTTTTGCACATTTCATTATACTTACAAGACTGTAAACAGGGAACTAGAAATATCAATTGGCAAATTGGGACAAATACAAACCAAAAAGAGGGGAAAGATATTGTAGTTACAGAACTTCTAAATGGTGAGGAAGTCAAGAAAATTTCAAGACAGAAGAATGTGTTAAACTTGGGAAGAAAATTATAAATTACAGGGTAACCTCAAAGAAAAATAATAAACCTTTATGTCAAAATGAAAAAGAGAAAAAGCACAAAGCACAAATATTTAGCAAATACTAAAACAATAGCTCACCAGCCATTCCTCAGAAGGAAGGTTGGGCAATCTACTTTTGTAGTGATACTGCCTCGGAAACCCAAGGAGGGGTTGCTATGAGTCAGATGGGACTCGATGGCAGTGTGTTGCATTTGTTAAAACAATAGAAATGAAGGAGATGATAAGAAGACTCACAAACAAAGTGAGCTCAGCACAGAAAACTATATGGAACAAAGAACTCAGCTACACCATGAAAAAAACACATAACAAAATGAAAGCAACAAATTCATACTTGTCAATAATTACACTGAATGTCAATGGAACTGAAGATTGGATAAGAAAACATAACCTATCAATATACTGTCTATAAGAGACTCACCATAGACACAAGGAAAAAAAGACTAAAAATCAAAGGTTGGAAAAAGATATACCAAGCAAATGACAACCAAAAGAAAGAAGAAGTGGCAATATTAATTTCTGATAAAATAGACTTTAAGAGAAAAATGACCAAAAGAGACAAGGAAGGACATTATATAATGATTAAAGGATCACTTGAACAAGAGGATATAACCATAATAAATGTCTACGCACCCAATGAAAAAGCCCCAAAATACAGGATACAAGATTAACACACAAAAATCAGTTGGATTCTTCTACACCAGCAAAAAGGTCTCCGAAAAGGAAATAATGATATCAATACCATTTACAATAGCTGCCAAGAAGATAAAATACTTGGGAATAAATCTTACCAGGAACACAAAAGACCTATATAAAGAAAACTACAAAACAGTACTTCAAGAAACTGTAAGGGAGCTACATAAATGGAAGAACATACCATGCTTGTGGATAGGAAGATTAAACACTGTGAAAATGT
>NW_006934638.1:2690-3264 GCF_000298275.1 Orycteropus afer afer
AATCTTCCTTCCAAGGAGTGGCTGGTGGGTTTGAACCACCAGCCTTCTGGTTAGCAGTCAAATGCTTTAGGCACTATGCCACGAGAGCTCCATTTGATCCAGCAATCCCATCATCAGTATATATCCTAAAGAAGTGAGAGGAGTGAAACGAACAGATATGTGCACACCCATGTTCCTCATAGCACTATTCACAATAGCAAAGAGATGGAAACAACCTAAGTGCCCATCAACCAAGGAATGGATAAACAAATTGTGGTATATACACACACTGGAATACTACGTAACCCTAAAGAATGATGTAAAGTCTGCAAAACACTGCATAATGTGGATGGACTTGGAGTACATTATGCTGAGTGAAATAAGTCAATAACAGAAAGACAAATATTGCATTAGTCCACTATGGTAAAAAGTCAAGGAAAAGTTTATACTTGGAGGGAAAATTTCTTTGTTGATTACCAGGGATGGGAGGGGAGGGGAGGCTAAATTCCCAGTTAGGTTGAAAAAAATTATACATACATTCATATTGTTGTTATGTGCCATCGAGTCAGACCTGACTCATAATGACCTCTCCTTG
>NW_006934639.1:0-1035 GCF_000298275.1 Orycteropus afer afer
AAAAAAGATAAACATTCACATCACAATAAAAAAGACAACAAACACAAATATTTAGCAAATACTAAAAAAATAGCAATGAAGGAAATGATAACACTATTCATAAGCATGATGAGCTCAGCACAGAAAATTATATGGGACAAAAGAACAGGAACACCATGAAAAAACACATAACAAAATGACAGCAACCAATTCATACTTGTCAATAATTATAATGAATGTTAATGGATTAAATGCACCACTCAAGACACAGAGAGTTATAGACTGGATAAGAAAATATAACCCATCAATATGCTGTCTACAAGAGACACACCTTAGAGACATAAAGACAAAAATAGACTAAAAATCAAAGGTTGGAAAAAATATATATCAAGTAAATGGCAACCAAAGAAGAACAGAAGTGGCAATGTTAATTTCTGATCAAATTGCCTTTAAGACAAATACCACCATAAGAAACAGGGAATGACGTTATATAATGATTAAAGGATCGATTGAACAAGAAGATGTAATCATAATAAATATCTATGCATCCAATGAAAGAGCCCCAAGACACATAAATCAGGTTTTATAAGAGTTGAAAAGGCAAATAGGTGATGCCACAGTCATAGTGGTAAACTTTAATACACCAGTTTCAATGAAAGATAGAACAACTGAAAAGTAATTCAACAAAGATGCAGAAGAGCTAAACAATGTAATCTACCAACTTGATGTTATAGACATCTACAGAGCACTTCACCCAACAACAGCACACTATACATTCTTTTCCAGTGCACATGGAACACTCTCCACAACAGACCATGTGTTAGGCCATAAAGCAAGCCTTAATAAATTGAGAAGCACTGTAATACTGCAAAGCATCTCTCAGATCACAATGCTATCAAGTTAGAAATCAACAATAGGAAGATCAACAGAAAAAGAGCAATCACATGGAAACTTAACAATACTCCTCAAAAACGACACTGGGTAATAGAAGAAAAAAAATATGAAATTCAAAAATTCCTTGAATCAAATGAGAATGAAAACACAACATACCAAAAT
>NW_006934639.1:2954-3536 GCF_000298275.1 Orycteropus afer afer
ACCCAAAGAAATCTATACATTCAATGCAATCCCAATAGAGATCCCATCAACACTCTTTAAGAACATGGAGAAACCGATCACTAACTTTATATGGAAAGGAAAGAGACATCGGATAAGCAAAGCTATGTTGAAGAAGAACAAAGTAGGAGGTCTCAAACCACAATACTACAGCCACAGCAGTCAAAACTGCCTAGTACTGGTACAATGACAGACACATAGACCAAAGGAATAGAATAGAGAACATAAAACCCCCTAGAGTCTGGAAAGGGAGGGACCAGGAGCAGCCTTGGGGAAATCAGGAGCAGCAGGATATCCAGGTTAAAAGGGGCAGGAGGCAAGGCTAGACCCCAAATCCCCTAGAGCCAGGAAAGGCAGGGACCAGGAGCAGCTGGGGCCCACAGAGTGGCAGGTTTCAGGTATAAATTAGGTACCAGGAGGGTGCAGAGGTTTCCAACAGCTAAGGGAGACAAACTTGCTGCCAGTTTGTCATGCTGTGAGGCTTGTAAATTGCTGAGAGGCTTGAGGGTGTGCCACTGGTGTTTCAGACACCAGCAGAGTTGCACATGGTGCACAGGTTTCAAC
>NW_006934640.1:0-1236 GCF_000298275.1 Orycteropus afer afer
AGCTTTTAAGATCCCAGTCACTACTTGCCAAAGTAGAAGATGGAACAATGTTTTGTGTAGTATGTTATGCCAATTGAACTTGATGTCCCCTGCGACTATGGTCCCAGGGCAACAGGTTCAACTATTCGCTCCCTCTAGGTAGCTGGCTGTGCCTAAGAGGTGACTACAACCTTGTCCTTTGTCAGCTCTACTATACAACTGGGAATTCTTACAGAACATATAGATACACTTGTAGAAACACTGTCTGCCAACCCTATACAAGGTCTTGGGCACACTCCCTCCTGCAGAGACGTACCTAATAGTTCAGCCTGTCCACCCATCTATCCACCCATATATTCATGTTTGGCTTCACTGACAACACAGTACTGTATGTGCAGAAGGGTTCATCTTTGTAGTCTGAAACTCCCATGCACCTCTCTATGCCTTCCTTTTCCTCAATACCACCATGATGATCACTCACATTTGGTACATTGTCCTTCTCTTCACCCAAATCAATACTAGTCTCTACCAATCTAACAGTGTTCCCACCCTCCCTTCCCCTCCGCCCCCGGTA
This sequence comes from Orycteropus afer afer, assembly GCF_000298275.1. Lineage (NCBI taxonomy): Eukaryota > Metazoa > Chordata > Mammalia > Tubulidentata > Orycteropodidae > Orycteropus > Orycteropus afer. Next base: position 554 of record NW_006934640.1, read on the forward strand.
ACCAACAAAGAAAATTTCCTTCCATATATAAACCTTTCCTTGACTTTTTACAATAATGGGCTAATACAATATTTGTCCTTCTGTGATTGACTTATTTCACTTAGCATAATATCCTGCAAGTTCATGCATGTTATGTGGTGTTTTTCAGATTCCACATTATTGTTTTTTTTTTAATTGTGATTTGGGTGAAGATTTAGAGCAAATTCACTTTCCATACAGCAGTTCACATATACTTTGTCTCATGTCAATGACCGCAGTTTACCACAATGCAACAGCTCCCCTCCCACTTCCTCCCCATAGCTACCTCTTCCCAGTGTCCATCCCACGACACACTCCTGCCCCCTGAGCTGTCTCCCTGTGCATAAGCACCCCTTCTTTCTCCCATGATTGTTCACTCCAAGTAGTGCATCTACTTGAGGTAAATGTTTAACTCACATGCCTGTACATTGTTTGGCTGGAAACCACAAGGCAGTTAGGGGCCATAGTCTCAGTGGTTCCACCAGGCTCTATCGGACCAGCAAACCTGGTCCCCACCTTTTTTTTCCTCCAAATGATTGTGAGTTTTGTTCCATAATGTTCTCCCTCTCTATCCAGGATCTCATACATAGATCCCCTTTCAAGTGGATGACAGTGGTAGCTGGGCACCATCTAGTTCTTCTGGTCTCATAGTTGTATAGGCTGCA
>NW_006934640.1:2409-3094 GCF_000298275.1 Orycteropus afer afer
TTTGCATCTCTCTAATGGCTGATGATCATGCACATTTCTTCATATTTGTTGGCTGTCTGAATATCCTCCATGGTGATGTGTCTATTCATGTCTTCTGTCCATCTTTTAATTGGATTATTTGTCTTTTTGTTACTGAGATGTTGGAGTTTTCTATACATTCTAGAGATAAGCCCCTTGTCAGATATATCATTGCCAAATATTTTTTCCAAATCTGTAGGTTCTCCTTTGACTCTTTTGGAGAAATCTTTGGAAGCACATAAAAATTTAATTTTTAGAAGGTCCCATTCATCTAGTTTCTCCTCTGCTGTTTTTGCATTTTGAGTTATGCTTGATAGTCTATTTATGCCATATAATAGCGCCCCTAAATTTGCCCCTAGTTTTTCCTTGAGGAACTTTATAGCTTTAATTTTCACATTTAAATCTTTTATCCATCTGGAGTTAGTTTTTCTGTATGGTGTGAGGTACAGATCTTCTTTCATTTTTCTGCAAATGGATATCCAATTTTATCAGCACCATTTATTAAACAAACATTTTCTTCCCCAATTAATGGATTTTGGCCCCTTGTCAAAGATTAGCTGACCAAGGGTCCATGGATCTATTTCTGGGTTCTCAATTCTATTCCACTGGGCTATGTATCTGTCATTATACCAATACCAGGCAGTTGTGACTACTGTGGCTGTATAGT
>NW_006934641.1:0-905 GCF_000298275.1 Orycteropus afer afer
GTGCAATCCTTCTGCCTAGTCTGCCATCTTGCCGGAACCCCAAGTTTTCTTTTTTTTTAATTGTGATTTGGTTGAAAATTTACAGAGCAAATTCACATTTCATACCACAGTTCACATATACTTTGTCTCATGACATTGACTATAATTTACCTCAATGCAACAGCTCCTCTCCCACTTCCTCCCACCTCTTCCCTGTGTCCATCCCTCCATGCACTCCAGCACCCCGAGCTGTCTCCTTGTGCATGATCAGCCCTTCTTTCTCCCATAATTGTTCTCTCCAAGAAGTGCATCTACCTCTGGTAAATGTTCAACTCATATGCTTGTCTTTTGTTTGACTGGAAGTCAAAGGTGTGGGTTCAATTCCAGACTTGAAGGGCAGCCAGGGTCCATAGTCTCAGAGGTTCTACTAGGCTCTATCAGACCAGCAAACCTGGTCCCCCCATTTTTTTTTCCAAACGATTTTGACTTTTGTTCCACATTGTTCTCCCTCTCTATACAGGATCTCCTACACAGATCCCCCACTGAGTGGTTGACAGTGGTAGCCAGGCACCATCTAGTTCTTCTGGTCTCATAGTCATATAGGCTGCAAATTGTATGGTGTACCAGTCACTAGGACTAATTGTTTCCATTAATCTTTGATTTCCTTCTTTCTTCTTTTCTCTAGATGAGGAGAGACCTGTCATTGCATGTAGATGGCTGCTTGGAGGCTTGTAAGATACCAGTCACTAGTCGCCAAAGTAGGAGATGGAACATTGTTTTGTGTAGTATGTTATGCCAGCTAAGCTTGATGTCTCCTGCGATTATGGTCCTGAGCCCACCAGTTCAACTACTTGGTCCCTCTGGGTAGCTGGCTGTGACCAAGAAGTGATTACAACCTTGTCCCTTGTCAGCTCTACTATACACCT
>NW_006934641.1:3527-3991 GCF_000298275.1 Orycteropus afer afer
TGTTTGGTAGAATTCACCAGTGAAACCGTCAGGGTGAGGACTTTTTTAGTTGGTAATTATTTTATGTCCTGTTCAATTTCTTCTTTTGTTATTGATCTGTTCAACTTTTCCACATCAGTCTGTTTTAGTCTAGGTAAGTGGTGTGTTTCTAGAAATCTGTCCATTTCTTCCCGATTTTCAAATTTGTTGGAATATAGTATTTCATAATATCCTGATATTATCCTTTTTATTTCAGTTAGTTCTGTTGTGCTGTCACCCATTTCATTTCTTATTCATGCTAATCGTATTCTCTCCCCCTATTCCTTTGTTAAACTTGCCAGTGGTTTGTCGATTTTAGTAACCTTTTCAAAAAACCAAATTCTGGTCTTGTTGTTTTTTTCTATTGCCCTTCTATTTTCTGTTCATTGATTTCTATTGAATCTTGATTATTTCCTTTCTTCTGGTGACTGTAGGCTTTTCTTGCT
>NW_006934642.1:0-650 GCF_000298275.1 Orycteropus afer afer
AAAGAACAAGTATCTGCTCACATTGGTGTTCATGGGATGAAAAAGGGGGGGGGGGGAAGAAAATTAGTAAATATTAATTCTCTGTTTACTTATCACTATAACTTTAAAACAGGCATTCCCACTCTTCTTTTACAGCTTATGAAATCGGGGTTCAGAGGAGCTATGTATCCTGCTGAAGGCCACACAGCTAAAATGTGTTGGAGATTATTCAAATTCATCTGACTCCCCAGACCAAATTCTTTCCATCACTTTTTGGTCTTAAAAGATCAGAGCAATGCTAGATTTGTTTTTAATTGATCCTCTGGATCAAACACACACACACAAAATGATAAAAGACGCCTTCCATAGATGAGTACACATACCATTTCAGGGGATTCAAAGGCCATCTAAAACCCAAGTCCACATGGATCCCAACTTAAGAAGCCCTGCTTTTAGGGAAAAGACCCTGATTAACATCGCAGAAACTTTAGTGTCTATGTCAGAGAAGAGGGCCATGTGTGCTGTCTAGGCTTTGGGTTCTATAGGATGTGCTTTAAAGTGATGCCACACTGAGCCCTGGGGAACAGAGGTAGGTCAGTGTGAAGTAAGTCACTGTGTGTGTGTGTGTGTGTGTGTGTAGTAGGTAAAGGGGACACCCATTTCTCTTCGGA
>NW_006934642.1:1965-3116 GCF_000298275.1 Orycteropus afer afer
TTGGTGGTTCAAACCCACCAGCTGCTCTGCAGAAGGAAGACAGGACAATCTACTTCCATAAAGATTTACTACCTCAGAAACCTAAAGGGAATCCCTATGAGTTGGAATTGACTTGTTGACAGTGAGTTTGTTTAGCATTCTAGTGCATGAACATGCATGATTTATTTATCCATTCCACTGTTGATAAGGTGCTCTGGTGGTGCAGTGCTTAAGATATTTGGGTTGGTGGTTCTAATTTACCAGCTGCTCCACAGGAGAAAAATGTGGCAGTCTGCTACTGTAAAGATTTACAGACTCAGAAACCCTACGTGGCAGTTCTACTCTTGAGTTGGAACTGACTTGATGGCAGTGGGCTTGGTTTTACTGTTGATAGACATTTGGAAAATTTCTATTTGGAGGCTATTACAAATAATGCAGCTATGAACATTGCTGTATAGGTCTTTTGGTATACACGTGCACACAGTCCTATCTTGGAGTGAAATTGCTGGGTTACAGAGAATTCATATGTCTGACTTCAATAGTGTTCCAATTGGTAGTACCAATTTATACTCTGATCAGCAGTGTATGAGAGTTTCAGGTGCTCCATAACCTCCTCAAGGACTTTTTCATCATTTTTCATTTTGGCTACCTTGGTATGCTGAGTACATTTTTAAAAAGCATTTCTATCTCATATTTCATGGACAAACTTTTCTGTTGGGTTCTATGAACAAATAAACTTCACCATGTCATTAAGGAAAATGCTAATGACAAGTGTGTGTGATTACACTGGAGTAAATTTCAGAATATCACATCTAGTAGAGAAAAGAGGTGCTAATGTTGACTTTTTATCATCCCTTTTAGAGATAGTCTTGGTTTTCCATCACCTACAACAAACAGCTGGGGATACTGAAGTCATAAACACACTCTAGTAAAAAGAGAAGGGAAAGAAAATGTCTGTTTATTAAACACTTACCCCAGGGACCTTTAACTCTTTTTCAAACCCAAATTTCTGAAAGGCGTGAGCGAGATACTTAGCAGCAGTGGTATCTCACTGACAATGCATGTAGTCTTGGAGACAACTGCTGAGTTTAAGCCACGGCCAATGCCACTCTTGGTTTGAGTAAAGAAGGTTTTCTACCCCTCTGTTTTGAAACTCAAGTTGTTCTCATTCC
>NW_006934643.1:0-694 GCF_000298275.1 Orycteropus afer afer
CCTACAAGAGACACACCTTAGAGATAAAGACAAAAATAGACTAAAAATCAAAGGTTGGAAAAAGATATATCAAGCAAATGGCAACTGTAAGAGAGCAGGAGTGGCAATATTAATTTCTGATCAAATTGACTTTAAGGGAAAAACCCCATAAGAGACAAGGAAGGACATTAAATAATGATGAAAGGATCAATTGAACATGAAGATATAACCATAATGAATATCTATGGACCCAATGAAAGAGCCCCAAAATAGATAAATCAGACTTTAAAATAGTGGAAAAGCCAAATAGATGACTCCACAGTCATTGTGGGAGATTTGAATACACCACTTTCATTGAAAGATAGAACAATTGGAAAGAAACTCAACAAAGATTCAGAAGAGCTGAACAATACAATCCACCAACTTAGTGTTATAGACATCTACAGAGCACTTCATCAAACAGCAGCACAAAGTACATTATTTTCCAGTGCACATGGAACATTTTCTATGATAGACAATATGCTAGGCCATAAAGCAAGCAGTAATAATGTTAAAAATATTGAAATAGTACAAAGCATCTTCTCAGATCATAATGCTATCAAATTAGAAATCAACAATAAGAAGATGAAAAGAAAAAGAGTAAACACATGGAAACAGTACAACACCCTTCTTGAGAAAGACTGGGTAAGAGAAGAAATAAAAATTGAAATTCAAA
>NW_006934643.1:2074-3066 GCF_000298275.1 Orycteropus afer afer
CATCCAAAAATCAGTTGGATTCCTCTACACCAGCAAAGAGATTGCTGAAAAAGAAATAAGGAAATCAATACCGTTTTCAATAGCTACCAACAAAAATAAAATACTTGGGAATACATCTTACCAGGGACATAAAAGACATGCACAAAGAAAACTATAAAAAACTACTTCAAGAAACCATAAAAGATCTACATAAATGGAAGAACATCTCATGCTCATGGATAGGAAGATTGACCATTGTGAAAATATCATTTCTACCCAAAGCAATCTATACATTCAATGCAATTCCAATCCAGATCTCATCAACATTCTTTGTTGTTGTTGTTGTTGTTTGCCGTCTAGTCAGCCCCGACTCATAGCGACCCCTCCTTGGGTGTCCGAGGCAGTATCACTACGGAAGTAGGATTGCCCAACTTTCCTTCCGAGGAGTGGCTGGTGGGTTTGAACTGCCAGCCTTCTGGTTAGCAGAGGGACATGGAAATCCAATCACTAATTTTATGTGGAAAGGAAAGACACCTCGGACAAGCAAAGCACTAGTGAAGAAGAAAAACATAGCAGGAGGTCTCACACTGCTGGATCTCAAAACCTATAATACAAGCACAGTAGTCAAAACTGCCTGGTGTTGGTATAATGACAGATACATAGACAAATGGAAGAGAATTGAGAATCAAGAAATATATCCATGGGACTATGGTCAACTGATTTTGACAAAGGGCCGAAATCCATTAAATGGGGAAGAGAATGTTTGTTCAGTAAGTGGTGTTGGCAAAACTGAATATCCATATGCAGACAAATGAAACAAGATAGTACCTCACACCATACACAAAAATGAATTACAGATGGATCAAAGACTTAAATGTGAAACCTAAAACTATAGAGTTCCTCAAGGAAAAACTAGGGGCAAATTTAGGGGCCCTAATACATGGGAGCTCTGGTAGCATAGTGGCTAAGGCACTTGACTGCTAACCAGAAGGCTGGCGGTTCAAACCCACCAG
>NW_006934644.1:0-546 GCF_000298275.1 Orycteropus afer afer
ATCCTCTGTCCTTCTTGAAGACAGATCTTCCACCTTCAACAACCAGTGCAGAAATCAGGCATCATTCCTCAGGAATGACAGCCAGGTAACTTAAATTTCCCTAGTTAAAGTTTGGAAAGGAGGGCCAGTTTGTTACAACAGGTACATCCAAGAGAACGGTGCACGTTACAGGAACACATGTAGGAGATGATTGGAACCAAGTCCCTACGGGAATCTTGCTTGTCTTTCATTTCCTTGTCAGACTTCCTTACATCTTTGCACCAATATCAGTAGGTTCCCATTCTGCTAGTGTCTTGCTCTGTGTGTACAATTGCAAGAATGATTTTCATGTTGAGCAACAATCTAACCATTGTGAAAAATGATGACTGTTATAAAAGTCTTTGAAATTTATGTGCATTTTTCTTCTCGTGGTGGTTGTTTTGGAGGAGTTTGTCAGCTTCATCTAATGTCTTGGTTCTCAATAAATCTTTGTATTATTACTATTGCTTGGCTCTGATCTCTTAGAAACAAGCTGAAGACCCAGATTTACTTGTTATGCCACCTCCT
>NW_006934644.1:2185-3079 GCF_000298275.1 Orycteropus afer afer
CAAGTGGTATTTCCATGTCTGATTTCTAGGGAATTGTGAATATTACTGATATGATAAAGGGTGAGTGTTATCTTAATTGGACAAAGAGTATTTACAGGGTAGATTAAGCCTGGATTATTCTGCTGGGCGTAAGTGCAATCCCCCTCCATACACACACACACACATGCATTCTTGTGACATAGACAGTGCAGAGAAAAGTAGAAAGCAATAAGATCACAGGGGGAGAGATTGAGGTGATATGGCCACAGGCCAAGGAATACCTGGAGCCACCAAGTTCTTCCTGAAGCTAGAAGAGGCAATAAATGGATTCTCCCCTAGAACCTTCTAAGGGGGAGCTCTGCTGACACCTTGGTTTCTGACTCCCAGTCTTAGGAACTATGAGAAAATATGTTTCTCCTTTTAAGAAACCAAAGGAGCTCAGGTAGCACAGTGCCTGAGGCATGTGATTGCTAACCAGAAGGTTGGTAGTTCAAACCCATCAGTCACTTAGTGGAAGCAAGACTGGCAACCTACTTTTGTAAAGATTTACTTCCTCAGAACACAATGAGAGTTGGTATGAGTCAGAATTGATTCGACAGCAGTAGGTTTTGTTTGGTTTTGGTTTAAGAAACCAAGTTTGTGGTAACTTTTATGGCACCCAAAGGAAACTAATGTTTTCTTCCATCACCAATGAGAATAGGATTATATACTTTCTTAATTTAATTCCTAATGTGGGGAAAATGACAGCTATGTGAGCCTTAAAATAACCATCTATAGTGTAATTCCATTGCAAAGTCAACTCTAACCACCACAAGCACTTAATACAATACTTGCATATTATAAGTATTCAAGAAAAAAATTAAGTACTTATTAAAACTTACCACCCATAAACAAACACCCTGAGAGAATGAGCCA
>NW_006934645.1:0-1660 GCF_000298275.1 Orycteropus afer afer
AATGAATGCAGGAAGGAAAAAAAAACAGTACATGTTTTAGATAAGAGGAGGGACAGGAAGTGAGTTTGGGTGCAAAGAAAGAGAGGTTTATAGATTTTGTGGTGGAAAGGTGAGGTAGTTCCCATATGACAGCTTCTAAATTCTCTGGGAAGGAGGACATAAGGTCATTTACAGAGAGTGAGGGTAGAGGAGTGAAATGAGAAGTTTGATGAGAATAGAGGAATGAATTGACAAGAGAAATAAATAGGACCACCAGGAGTTTTAGGTCTATTTGATGTTGATCACCATTTATCTACAACTGCAGCATTGAGACACTTTATGTCACTTTCTGTAGCTCTGCTTGGCAGCCAATTATAAATAGGAAAATATACAGTATTTATGGATAGGATTTTTCCTGATGGACCACAGATGTATGGGTTTATTTCTGGACTATATTCCAAGAGCCTGGGTAGTAGAAGCAGTTTGCAGTTGGATTGTCAATTTGAACCCACCCAGAGATTCCACAGAAGAAAGGCCTGGCAAATTGCTTCTGTAAAAATTACAGTCAAGAAAATCCTGGGGAGCAGGTCTGATCCATAACATATAGAATTGCCATGAGTAGGGGGCTGACTCAATGGTAGCTAATAGCAACAACAATTCTATTCCATTAGTCAATATGTATATCTTTATGTCAGTTCCACACCATTTTGATTACTATAGCTTTGTAATATGTTTTGAAATCCAAAGTGTAAATCCTAAAATTTTGTTCCTTTTCAAGATTTTTTTTTTTTGACTAGTCAGGGGCCCTTGCAAGTCCATATGAATTTTAGGATTGGCTCTTCCATTTTGGTGAAAAGAGTCATCTGTAATTTGTTGGGGATTACACTGAATTTCTACATTGCTTTGGGGAGTGTTGCAATATTAATTATATTAAGTCTTCCAATTCATGAATACAAGATTGATTTCCATTCACTAGGTCTAATTTAATTTATTTCAGCAATATTTTATTTTGTATTTTTCAATGTACAAGACTAGCTTCCTTGGTTAAGTTTATTCCTAAATATTTTATGCTTTTAGATGCTGTTGTAAATGGAATTGTTTTCTTGCTCTCTTTCCTTTTCAGATTGTTTATTGCTAGTGTATAGAAATACAACTTATTTTGTGGAATAGAAGCTAGATGACTGGGACCTTTTAAAAATTAAATTCTCATGCTCATCAAAAGACTTCTCCAAATGGGTGAAAAGAGAACCCACAGATTGGGAAAAAATATCTGGCTATGACATATATGACAAAGGACTTATCTCCACAATTAATAGAAAACTTCAACACTTCAACACAAAAAAGACAAACAACTCAATTCAAAAATGTGCAAGGGACATGAACAGACACTTCACTAAAGAGAATAGACTGAGGTTCCAGTAAGATGGTGGAATAGGCAGGCAAACTATACAGACCCTCTTCAAGTAAGAAAAGAGGAACCAGTCAACACAAATACAGAACATAATCCTGGAGTCCTGAGCTTTGAAAGGAAGGATACAAAAGTGGACTAAACTCCAAATAATAGAAGAACCTGCATGAAAACACTGAAAAAGGAGACATATGGAGCTGTGGACTGTCAGAAATCCTGACAGCATGGACAGTTTGGATATTGCCAAGTGGTGTTAGGACCTAAGAATCAACT
>NW_006934645.1:2180-3318 GCF_000298275.1 Orycteropus afer afer
TTTAAAAAGCGGCTTGACTATTTTGGATATTTAAAGAGACAGTGCTCTAGCAGATTCCTGGGGCTTAAGAACACGTTCTGCTTTCCAGCAACCCCAAGGTCACTCCGGACCTCCAAGAATGAAAAGGTAGAACATTCTTCTTGTTACTTTTATACCCAACACCCACGTGGTGAATGGAGGTGTGGCCATCCCCCACTCTCACCTATCTTCTGGGCCCACAGAAACTCCATCACACTCTGTGTGCTCAGACGGAGCCTGGATGCCCTGCCCTGTGCTCCACTGATTCTTTTTCCTTTTATTATTTTTATGTTTTTCTTTTTCACTTTCTTTTTTCTGGTGATTAGTTGGCTTTTATTTGTCTGTTTCAAAACAACTAATAGTATTAATACTTTAATCCTATTTATTATTATTCTTAGTATTCCCCTACCAAGTCCTAGTTTTCAGCATTTTTTCATTTCCCTGTGCCTCGTTGAATTTTTTTTTAATTTAGGATTTTTTTTCTCTTCCCGCTTTTTTCTCATGAAGAACCCCATTCCATGCTTTTCTCTTTGCATTTTTCCCATTCTTTTGTTCATTTATTATTCTCCTTCCCTACTGTTTTTTCTTAGTGCTCTATCGCCAAATATTGCACGTTTTCTTGTTTTTTCTTCTTTTTTTTCCTTTTCTGGTTACTGTTCCTGTGTGATTACATAGTGTGTTTTTTGTCCATGGGCTTTTAGTTTTTGGATGGTTATTCAACTGTAATTTGTGTCTAACTGAGTGGGAGACAACAATAGTCTCCATAAGACACAACTACACCCACACCTCCTGCAACTTCACTTACTGTGCGAGAGCCACTACCTCCTTTTCCACCAACAGGCCAATGATAAAAGACCACCAAGAAGAGCCTGAATCACCCTTGGCTGCTCTTCACAACCAGTTAACAGAGATCTAAATACAACAATTCCATAATGCCTTGGAAATAACAGACCATCACAGTCCACACAAAGAAGCAGGGTAAAGTAGTAGAATGAAAGGAGCATGTTACAGACCCAGAACACATCCCTGAGGAAGAAGCAGCATTGGAACTCTCTGATAAGGAATTCAAAAGAATTATCTTTACATATCTTCAAAGGATTGAGAGACAGACCAAAGAAAA
>NW_006934646.1:0-1171 GCF_000298275.1 Orycteropus afer afer
TAGATCCCCTCCAAGTGGTTGACAGTGGTAGCTGGGCACCATCTAGTTCTTCTCATCTCATAGTTGTAGAGGCTATGGATCGCATGGTGTACCAGTCACTAGGACTAATTGTTTCCATGAATCTTTGGTTTTCTTCATTCTTCTTTGCTCTGGATGAGGAGAGACCCATTGTTGCATCTAGATAGGTGCTTGCAAGCTTTTAAGATCCCAGTCGCTACTCACCAAAGTAGGAGGTGGAACAGACCACATTCTTCTTCATATAGTCCAGCTTCTTGGATTATTTGCTCGGCATACAGATTGAATAAGTATGGGGAAAGGATTCAACTGTGACGCACTCCCTTCTTGATTTTAAACCATACAGTGTTTCCTTGTTCTGTTCGAACAACAGCCTCCTGGTTGTTTCTCATGAGCACAATCAAGTGTTCTGGAATTCCCATTGTTCTCAATGTATCCACAATTTGTTATGATCTACACAATCAAATGCCTTTGCATAGTCAATAAAACAAAAGTAAACATCTTCCTGGTATTCTTTGCTTTGAGCCAAGATCCATCTGACAGCACCTGTGATATCCCTTGTTCCATGTCCTCTTCTGAATCCAGCTAGCACCTCTGGAAATTCTCTGTCAATATACTGCTGCAACCGTTTTTGAATTATCTTCAGTAAAATCTTACTTGCACGTGATATTAATGATATTATTCAAAAATTTTCACATTCTGTGGGATCACCTTTCTTTGGAATGGGTACATATATGGATCTCTTCCAGTCAGTTGGCCATGTAGCTGTTTTCCAGATCTCTTGGCATAACTGAGTGAGTGCCTCCAGTGGGGCATCTATTTGTTGAAACATCTCAATGGGTATTCTGTCAATTCCTGGAGTCTTGTTCTTTACCAGTTCCTTCAGTGCAGCTTCAACTTGTTCCTTCAGTACCATTAGTTCTTGATCATATGGCACCTCTTGAACTGGATGAAGATCTTCCAGTTCTTTTTGGTACAATGACTGTGCATTCTTTCCATGTTCTTTTGATGTTTCCTGCATCATTCAATATTTGCCTGTAGAATCTTTCAGTATTGCAACTCGAGGCTTAAATTTTTTCCTCAGTTCTTTCAGCTTGAGAAATGCTGAGCATGTTCTTCCCTTTTGGTTTTCTAACTGGAAGTCTTTGCACATTTC
>NW_006934646.1:2505-3071 GCF_000298275.1 Orycteropus afer afer
TCTCCTAATTTCACCATCATATCTGAGGGACAATTTTGCCAGGTATATAATTCTTGGTTGAAAATTTTTCTCTTTCAGAGTTTTATATATACCATGCCATTGCCTTGTCACTTGCATGGTTTCTGCTGAGAAATCAGAGCTTATTCTTTCTTTCTGGTCATCCTTTGTAAGTAACTTTTTGTTTTTCCCATGCTGCTTTTAGGATTCTTTCTTTGTCTTTGGTTTTGTTGAGTTTGATGATGATACATCTTGGTGATTTTCTTTTAGGGTCTACTCTGTTTGGGGTTCATTCAACTTCCTGAATGGATATGTCTTTCATCATATCAGGGAAGTTCTCTTCCAGCAAATCTTGGACAATTTTCTCAGTGGTTTTATTTTTCTCTTCCTATTCTGGAATCCCAGTGACACATAGGTTGTTCTTTTTGATGGTATCCCACATGAACCTTAGGCTTTCTTCATTTTGTTTTGATCTTTTTTCTGATTGATCCCTTTGCAAAGAAGTATTTGTCTTCATTATCATTAATTCTGTCTTCTATTGCATCAATTCTACTCCTTTGCCTTTTCAA
>NW_006934647.1:0-599 GCF_000298275.1 Orycteropus afer afer
TTTTTTTTTTTTTTTACAATTGATAGTGTACTTTTATTTATTTAGTATATTGCGATTTGGGTGAAAGTTTACAGAGCAAATTCATTTTCCATTAGCAGTTCATACACATTTTGCCTCATGACATTGACTGCAATTCCCCACAATGTAACAGCTGTCTTCCCACTTCCTCCCCATAGTTACCTCTTCCCTGTGACCTTGCCTCCCATGCACCTCCCCCTCAACTCTCTCCCTGTGCAAACACTGTTCTGTACTCCCATGACTGGTTGCTCTAAGTAGTGTATCTACCTGATGTAAATGTTCACTATATATGCCTGTCTATTGTTTAGCTAGACACCACAGGAGTGAGTTCAGTTCCAGATCTGAAGGGCAGCTAGGGGCCATAGCCTCAAGGGTCTCACCAGGCTCTATGAGACCAGTAAACCTGGTCTTTTTTTGTGATTTTGAGTTTTGCTCCACATTGTTCTCCCACTCTATCTGAGATCTCTTGCACTGATCCCTCTCTGATTGGTTAACAGTGGTAGCCGGGCACCATCTAGTTTTTCTGGTCTCATGGTCATATAGTCTGAGGATCACATGATCTACTAGTCCCTTGGACTAAT
>NW_006934647.1:2494-3364 GCF_000298275.1 Orycteropus afer afer
ATTTAAAGACTGTCTAAAGAATAGATCTGATGAATTGAAAACTAATGACTAAAGATCAGATGTGTTCTGGGATGTCATCAAGGATATCACACATGAAGAAAATATAAAGTCATTAAAAACTCAGGAATGAAAGAAAAGACCAAAATGGATGTCAGAAGAGATGCTGAAACTTGCTCTTGAATGGACAGTAACTAAAGCAAATGGAAGAAATAATGAAATAGAAGAGATGAACAGTAGACTTCAAAGGGTGGGTCAAGAAGACAAAGTATTATAGTGAAATGTGCAAAAACCTAGAGTTAGAAAAGCAAAAGGGAAGAACTCAGTTGGCATTTTTCAAGGTGAAAAAATTTAAGAAAAAAATTCAAGCTTTGAATTGCAATGTTGAAGGAATCTATGGGCAAAACACTATTTATTTCCATTTTAAGTCATGCCACATCAGCAAATGAAGGTCCTAGAAGTATTTCTCCATGCACAGCATTAAGTTTATTCTACTCTGAGGAGTCAGCATTTCCACAGTCTCATTCTGAGTGCCTTCCAACCTGAGGGGCCCATCTTCCAGCATCATATCAGACAATGTTCCACTGCTATCCATAATGTTTTCACTGACCAGTTTTGTTTTTTTTCAAAAGTAGATTGCCATGTCCTTCTTAGTTTGTCTTAGTCTGCAAACAATACTGAAACCTGTCCACATTCCCCAATGTAATTGATCCTGCCGGCATTTGAAAAGCCTGTAACATAGCTTCTAGCATCACAGCAACACACAATCTACCACAGTATGCCAAACTTCCAACAAAGCTCCAGGAATTGATGGAATAACAAATGGAGGCAATGGTAGGAATACTCACTTGTCTATGCCAAGAAATTTAGAAG
>NW_006934648.1:0-3070 GCF_000298275.1 Orycteropus afer afer
AGTCAAGAAATCAGACGGGGTACTGCACTGGGAAAATCTGCTGCAAAAGGCTTCTTTCAAGTGCTGAAGAGCAAAGATGTCTCTTTGAAGATTAAGGTCTACCTAACCAACCCATGGTGTTTTCAGTCATCTCAAATGCACGTGAAAGCTAGACAATGAATAAGGAAGACTGAAGAAAACTTGACACTTTTGAGTTGTGGTGTTGGTGAAGAATACTGAAAATACCATGGATCAACAGAAGAACTAACAAATTTGTCTTGGATGAAGTACATCCATGATGCTCCTTGGAAGTGAGAATGGCCAGACTTCATCTCATCTACTTCAGTCAGGTTGTCAGAAGGGACCATGCCCTGGAGAAGGATATTGTGCTTGGTAAGGTGGAAGGTCAATTAATAAGGGGAAGACCCTCAATGAGATGGATTGACATAGTGACTACCATGATGGACTCAGGTATAGTAAGGATTGTGAGGCTGGACTGGGTGGTGTTTAGTTCTGTTGTACATAGGGTTCCTATGAGTTGGAGCTGACTCAGTGGTACCTAACAAGAACAACAACAGTGACTAAGATATTGATCTTTCTATGAAAGCTGGACAATATAAAAGAAAGACAAAATAAGAGCTGATGTGTTTGAATTGTGGTGTTGGTGAAGAATATTCAATATTTTGTGGACTGCCAGAAGAATAAACAAATCAGTCACAGCCAGAATGCTCTTTAGAAATGAAGATGGTGAGACCTGCTCACTTGCTTTGGACATGTCATCAGAAAAGACCAATCATCAGAAAAAGTCATCATGCTTGTTAAAAGGGAGGGTCAGCAAAAACAAGGGAAACACTTCAGTGAGCTGAATTGACACAACAGCCAAAACAATGAACTCAAACTTATCAATATTCATGAAGATTGGTCAGGATCTGGCAATGTTTCATTCTATCATACATAATGTTGCCAATAGTTGAAGCCAATTTAACGGTAATTAACAAGAGTTGACTCATTCTGTTTTGGGACTTGTATTACATTTTCAGAGAGACTTCCATTAGTGGTTCTATGCATTTTCCCTAAGGCATATCTGGACAGGTTTCTCTCACTCTCCTTTATAACAGTTTTCATGAGCTAGGGGACACCTGTCAAGCTCTTCTAGTGTTTCAGGAACTACATAGCCCTTTTCTGTCAGAAATGATCAAGATGTCTGGGTGAGCATACAGATATTTGAGCCATAACCAAGAAGTGGTATTTTGTAGGTTTGGGGGTCAGAGAATGGACAGAGAATGGCCATAAAACATGAGGGTAAATGTACAGATTTCTACTGTACACTCACTTATGAAGTACCTTGTGGTGTAGGAAGAACCAGTCGTGGGTTCAGAAGGGGGCAGGAGATGGGTCAAGACCCTAATCACACTCTACTCTTCACTCTGTTCTGGGAAAGAACCTCAAAGATTTCATGAAATCTAAATTCAAATCTGGTCTACTATGTTTTATACTTGTCCAAGTAAGAGGATACTGTTTTGATTGGTAGGTGCCATTGAGTTAGCTCTGACTCATAGCGAACCTAGGTACGACTGAATGAAACATGGAGGCACCTTGCAAGACAGAAGCAATGATCTTCCATAAGGTCATAGCCTTGAAAATCCAATTGAACGATTCTACTATAAATATACCACCACTCGTCTGTCAGTTTGTCATACTGTGGTTGCTTGTGTGTTACTATGAGGCTGGAGGCTATGTCATCAGTATTTGAAGTACCTGTCCATTCATGGTGGACAGGTTTCAGCAGAGCTTCTAGACTAAGACAGACTGGAAGAAGGATGGTGCCATCTACTTCTGAAAAAAGTGGCCAGTGAAAATCTTATGAATAGCAGTGAGATATTGTCTGATACATTATTGGAAACATTTATGAATAGCCCTGATACTGTCTCATATAGTGCTGGAAGCTGAACCCCTCAGGTTGGAAGTCACTCAAAACACAACTGGGGAAAACTACCTCCTCAAAGTAGAGTCCAGGAAGACTGGAGTCTTCCTCCAGTCCTGGTGCTGCTTTCCTCATGTAGTCCAGCTTCTTGGATTATTTGTTCAGCATACAGATTGAATAAGTATGGTGAAAGGATATAACCCTGACACATATTTTTATTGATTTTAAGCCACTTATTCACTTAGTCATCTGGACAGAGTAAAGCTCAGAGCAAGACTCAAAATGTGATGAAACAACTGCAAACACACATTAATAATCAGAACATGGAATGTACAAAGTATGAATTTAGGAAAATTGTGAGTTGTCAAAAATGAAATGGAATGAATAAAGATCAGTATACTAGGCATTAACCAAAAAAAAAAAAAATCACTGCTGTCTAGTCAATTCCAACTCGTAGCGACCTCTCCATGAGTTTCTGAGGCAGTATCTCTATGGAAGTCGATTGTCCAATCTCCCTTCCAAGGAGTGGCTGGTGGACTTGAACTGCCAGTCTTCTGGTTAGCACTCAAATGCCTTAGGTACTATGTCACCAGAGCTCCCATCCTAGACACTGGTAAATGGACTGAAATGGACTGCTACTGGCCATTTTGAATCAGACAATCATGATCTACTATGCTGGGAATGACAAATTGAGGAGGAATGTCATCACATTGATCATCACAAAGAATGTTTCAAGATCTATACTGAAGTACAATGCTGTCAGTGATAAGATAATATCCATATGCCTACTAGGAAGAGCAATTAATACTATTAATATTCAAATTTATGCACCATCCACTAAAGCCAAAGATGAGGAAATTGCGTATTATTTTTTTAATGACCAAAAATGCAATCAAGATGTATTAATTATTACTGGTGACTGGAAAGACAAAGTTGGAAACAGAGAAGAATCATCAGTTGTTGGAAAAGATGGTCTTGGTGATAGAAATGACACTGGAGACTGTATGATAGAATTTTGGAGGACCAATGACATGTTGTTGTTGTTGTTAAGTGCTGTCGAGTCGTTTCCGACTCCTAGCGACCCCATGCACAGCAGAACGAAACACTGCCCAATCCCGCACCAGCCCCACAATCCCTGCTATACTTGAGCACATCATCGCAGCCACC
>NW_006934649.1:0-824 GCF_000298275.1 Orycteropus afer afer
ATTAACCTAAAAATCACTCTGCCAGCCAGGGACTGCATGGAGGACTGTGTACAGTGGTTGAGGAACAAATGGAGAAGGCAAAGAGAAAGGTGGGCTGAACTGTGGACTTTTGCAGGTCCGGAGGGCGCCGCCATTTTGAAGATTTAAAAAGCAGCTTGGTTATTTTGGATATTTAAAGAGACAGCGCTCTCACAGATTCCTGGGCTTAAGAACACGTCCTGCTTTCCAACAACCACAAGTACACTCGGGACCTGCAAGACTGACAAGGTACGACAGTCCTCTTGTTACTCTTATACCCCACACCCGCTTGGTGAACGGGGCGTGGCCATCCCCCACTCCCACCTACCTGCTGGGCCCACAGGAACTCCATCACAGTCTGTGAGCTCAGACAGAGCCTGGGTGCCCTGCCCTGTCCTCCACTGATTTTTTTTTTTCCTCTTTATTTTTTTCTTTTTCGCTTTTTTTTTTCTGGTGATTAGTTTGCTTGTATTTGTCTGTTTTAAAACAACTAGCATTATTAATACTTTTGTCCTTTTTATTATTATTCTTAATCTTTCCCTTCCCAGGTCCTAGTTTTCAGCATTTTTTCTTTTCCCTGTGCCTGGCTGAAATTTTTTTTTTTCTTTTCCCCCTTTTTTCTAGTGGTTAACCCTGTTCCTTGATTTTCTTTTTTGCATTTTTCCCTTTTTTTCATTCATTTATTATTCTCCTTCTCTACTTTTTTTCTTTCTTTAGTGCCCTATCCCCAGATATTGCAGGTTTTCTTCTTTTTTTCCCCTTTTTTCTTTTTTTGGTTACTGTTCCTGTGTGATTACATGGTGTGT
>NW_006934649.1:2059-2560 GCF_000298275.1 Orycteropus afer afer
TAGGGTTGGCAGACAATGGTCCTATAAGTTTATGTGAATGATCAGAATTCCCAGGTGTATAGTAGTGCTGACAAGGGGCAAGATTGTGGTCACTGCTTGGTCACAGCCAGCTACCCAGAGGGATCGAGTAGTTGAACCTGTGGGCTTGGAACCATAGTCACGGGGGACATCAAGCTCAACTGGCATAACGTACTATACAATACATTGTTCCACCTCCTACTTTGCGAGTAGTGACTGGGATTTTAAATGCTAGCAAGCGGCCATCTAGGTGCAACGATGGCTCTCTCCTCGTCCAGAGCAAAGAAGAATGAAGAAAACCAAAATTCATGGAAACAATTAGGCCTAGCGACTGGTACACCATCTGATCTGCAACCTACACAACTATGAGACCAGAAGAACTAGAGGGTGCCCGGCTACCACTGTCATCCACTTGGAAGGGGATCTATGTAGGAGACTCTTGATAGAGAGGGAGAACAATGTGGGACAAAACTCAAAATCATT
>NW_006934650.1:0-3072 GCF_000298275.1 Orycteropus afer afer
AAATAAATAAATAAATAAATAAAAGCCGGACAATGAAACAGGAAGACAGAAAAGGAACTGATGCATTTAAATTGTGGTGTTTCTGAGAATATTGAATATACTGTTGACTGTAATTAAGAAAAGGAGCTCTGATGATATAGTTTGAAGCTCTTGACTGCTAAGTGAAAGGTTGGTGGTTTGAACCCACCAGCCACTCCACCAGAGAAAGATACGGCAGTCTGATTCTATAAAAATTATAGCTTTGGATATCCTCCATAGCAGTTCTACTCTATCCCATTGCGTTGTTATGCTTAGGAATCAACTAGGTGGCAATGGGTTTGGTTTGAATTTTGGTATCGAACAATCTTAGTAGAAATATAGCAAGAATGCTCCTCAGAGGTAAGGATGGCAAGTCTTTGGCTCACTTACTATGGACCCATCATCAGGAAAGATCATTTGCTTGAAAGGAACATCATGCTTGATAAAGTCCAGGGTCAGTGAAAATGAGGGAAACACTCAATGAAATAAACTGACAAAATCGAAGCAATAATAGACTCAAACATACCAAGGGCCGTGAAGATGATTTAGAACTGGGCAACATTTCTTTCTGTTACACCTAAACTTGTTACAAGTTGGATCTGACTGGATGGCAAGTGATAGCAACTACTACTTAAATTTGCATGAAACCAGCGGTCCTTTAAAAGATTACCTATGTTGACTGAATTTAACTGCCTTGAACATTCTGGCCACCAAATATAAAAATAAAAAACAACAACAACAAAAGAAAAGAACATTTTGACTATCTTTTATCCTAGCAGATGCATTATTTAAGAATAAAATCCAAATGAATTATTATATTCACATAAACATTTGTCCCAAGGAGGCTCCTTATTATTTTGCTTTTACCATTGAAATGCTTAAAGTAATCACATTGTTTGACAATAATCAGGTGGATTATATATCTTATGTCCTCATCGTATTCTACCATATAAAAATAATAGAGAAACATATTTAATGCCATGGAAAATGTTGTTGTTGTTGTTGTTATATGCCGTTGAGTCAGACCCGACTCATAGCGACCCGTCCTTGGGTTTCTGAGGCAGTAGCACTAGGCAAGTAGATTGCCCAACTTGCCTTCTGAGGAGTGGCTGGTGGGTTTGAACCACCAACCTTCTCATTAGCAGTCAAGTGCCTTAGGTACTACATTAGGGATGTTATATTAAGTGAACAATTATAAAAGAACATGATGGCATACACTATATTACTATATGAAAAATATCTCTAAGTTATTTAAATTTAAGTTTTTGGCACTTTATAGTGCCAATCCAAATATCCGATATTTGGGACATTAAAATTTTACAATATTAAAGAAGAAATATAAATTTCTATTTGGTACAGTTTCTTTTATGAACAGTATTATTCAATATCAACTAAGGAAAATGGAAAATGCTCTAGGTATTTTAAGTAAAGCAGAATTAAATGAAATCTATTGCTCAAAATTAATTTTTAATTCTGCATCTTCATGCTTTTTTTGCAATATCTGTATAACAAGTTTCAACATGTGCACTGTTTCAAATCCCCTGACCTAAAAATATGCTAATTTGTAAATGATTGGCTGGGATGGAATGAATAAGACCCCAGAAAAAGCTTCCCGTGAAATTACAGGGCAGAGAATAGAGATGCCAAAGATCCACAGAGCAGTGGATCTGATGTTGAAGGTCTGTGTTCTGTCTCCAAGAAAGCAGTGTGGGCCATCATTCATTGTGTCCAATACAAAAAGAAGATAAAAGGATTTGTGTTCAAAGAAGAAGGTAAAAAATACTATTAAATGATACTTTTTTTTTTTTTTCTTTCTTCCGTTGTCTTTCTAGACTTGGTATGAGGCTTTTATTTAATATTTAATGTCCTGCTAAGTTAGAAAATAAACCAATAAAGTAGTAATCAAAATTTTGAAATGTTAAAATTAATCTTATTTAATGGCTCATACCTGGAGTGTGTCTTAACCTGGCCAGAAGAGAAAAACAAAAACTGATTACAGAAGATTCCTTCAGGCATGTAATTGAGTGATGCACAGAGATACTTGGAAAAGTTCAGTCTCTAAGGATCTTTAATTATCCAATTCTGGTTATATTCAGTACCTCTATTGTGAGATCCTTAGCCCCACTTGGATGCAACTTCCTGATGTGCTAGACACTTTGTGGAGATGCCATCCTCGGATGGAGACAGTCTCCACCATGACTTGTTTCAGGATGTCAGGAAGTATGTTCATCTGACAGTAACCTTCCCTACCATCACATCCAGCTCTCTGCCTGGATAGTGTGAGAGCAGTCAACAGAAAACAGACATGGGCTATTTGGACCTATTATGTGAGACTATAATAGGATATTGAAGCCTAAAGATGGGAAATACAATATTAGAGATCTAATGCAAAGACTTTACATATAGTTCTTGTTATGCTTAAGTGCCATCAAGTTGATTCTACCTTATGTAAAGCAGTATACAATATTGCCCTGTCTTACACCATCCTCAAAAGTGTTCTGATGGCATAGTGGACAAGCCATTTGACTGCTAACCAGAAGGTCAGCGGTTCAAACTCACCAGCTTCTCTGCTGGGTGATCTACTTCTGTAAAGTTTTACAGTCTTACAAACCCAATGGGGGTTGCTATAAATCAGAAATGACTTGATGGTAGTGAGGTTTTTTTTTTGTTTTGTTTTGTTATTGTTTGTTTCTTGGCGTCATCCGCACAATCATTGCTAGGCTTAATCCATTATTGCAGGTCTGGTATCAATCCATCCTATCTTTTTAAAATTATCTATGCATTTGTATGTCTATCTATGTATCTATCTATTTATTTTTGTGTGGATTCTCTAATTTACCAAACATGATAAACTTATGTAGGACTTTGCTTCTTCTGATAATGTGTGTAAAGTATATGCGATGAAGTATGTTACCCTACCGAGAGGGACCAGGTCTTCGGGAGCAAGGTAAGCACAGACGTAGCACAGAGTAGCAGGCCGGAAGAGCAGGAGGAAGGGGTGGAACCCAGGAAGCCAAAGAGAAGAGTGTTCAGCCAAGGGGCAGTTTAAGCACA
>NW_006934651.1:0-614 GCF_000298275.1 Orycteropus afer afer
TAAAGAGGCACAGTTCCAATGTTACCAAACAACATGGCAAGCCATGAATTCAAGTCCTGATGAAGTCTCAAGATCAGCAAGGCATGGCAGGCTGCTGAGCAACGACATGGCTACAGGCAGGGTTCAAGCGTGCCATAGGCTAAAGACCATTCCCAAAGCTGCTTCTTACATACGGGAAGTAGACCACATCCCTAAAGCAGCTACTCAGTTGCTTGTGATAGATCTCACCATGGAGTTGATTGCCAGTCTTGTCTGGGGAATAA
The DNA here is from genome assembly GCF_000298275.1 of Orycteropus afer afer. Lineage (NCBI taxonomy): Eukaryota > Metazoa > Chordata > Mammalia > Tubulidentata > Orycteropodidae > Orycteropus > Orycteropus afer. The sequence continues at coordinate 264 of NW_006934651.1, forward strand.
CTACCACCAGCTGCCCAGCCACTCAACCAGGCCCAGCCAAGTTGACTCACAACCTTTACTACCACATCATTTTTTAAGAGGGACATAAAATAATGGTAATTCTTACAATCAACAGTATCTTACGTTCAATAAAAGGTAGTGTTAATGATTATTCAACCAACCAACCAGTTGCTATTGAGTCAAATCCAATTCCTTGTGACTCCATGTGCATCAGACTGTTTTCGTAAACCAAACTCCAAACTCACTACTGTTGAGTCAATTTTGACTCATAGCGACCCCTCCTTGGGTTTCCAAGGTAGTATCACTATGGAAGTAGATTGCCCCATCTTCCTTCTGAGGAGTGGCTGGTGG
>NW_006934651.1:2524-3607 GCF_000298275.1 Orycteropus afer afer
AAGTGCCTTAGGCACTATGCTACCAGAGCTCCTAGGGACTACATTAGTCATTTGTAAAATCATATGCTTACTCATTTTCTTGAGGTCTTTTGTTTGTTTGTTTTGTCTCTCCAATATATTTAAGCTCCTTGATATCAAGGTCAATTTCACTCTTGTGTTTTATTTTCCAGCATGTAAAGATATGTATGGAAGGCTTGATGAATCTTGGAAATAAGAAAAAGGGGCTGTTTTGGTCCTCTAGTGCCACTCTAACAGAAAATAACACAAATGGGATGGTTTTTTTAAAAAAACAAGAGTTTATTCTCATAGTTTTGGAGACTACAAGTCAGAGTTCAAAGTACCAATCCCCAGGGGGTGGGTGAAAGCCCCTAGACCTTGGGCTTCAGCTCTGCCTCTTGCTCCTGGCCCACTGAAGCTGGAGGCTTTCTTCACTCAGACGGCTGCTGGTTGCTGGGGCTGACAAATCCAAGGTCAACAAGTAAAAAGGCAAAGTCCAAATATTACCAAACCACATGGTGGGCCACTGATTCAAGGCCATTGACAGTCCCAGGATTGGCAGATGACATGGCAGGCTGCTGAAAGATAACTCAGCTACATTCAGGATTTAAGTGTGCCAAAAGCTGCAGACTTTTCTCAACGCTGCTCCTTATATACTGAAAACAGACCACCTCCCTAAAGCAGCTACTCAGCTGCTCCAGTAGATTCCACCATGGAGATGATTACCAATTTCACCATGGGGAATAACTACAGCCAGCTGCCCAGCCATTCAAAACCAGGCTCAGCCACTCAAAACCAGGCCCAGCCAAGTAGACACATAACCTTAACTACCACAGGGGCTATCAACTCTGCTGTAGGTAAAGTATAAGACTAAAACCACAGAAGTATTTATTCATTAAAATGTAAGCTGTTGGAGGGCAGAGACTATGTTTCTTTATTTTTAAGCTTCCTTATTGTTGTATCTTTAGCATACACACACACACACACACACAACAGTGGCTGTGGAGTTGATTCTGACTCATAATGACTCCATGTGTAGAACTGTGCTCCATAGGGTTTTCAATGGCTGATTTTTGGAAGTGGATC
>NW_006934652.1:0-503 GCF_000298275.1 Orycteropus afer afer
AGCAGTGCTGCAAGGATCCTCTGTCACACAAATTGGGTTTTAAAATACAGCCTCCCAGTGATGAGGCTTCACTGTGCTTTCTGCAAACATTAGGCAGGTATAGAGCCCACCTCCCTCTGGGAGGCTGTTAGTAAACTCTGGAAGCAAGAGACACATTGACTCATCCTTGTTTCATACTCACTGAGATTATGTGCTCTGCAGTGGAAACAGAATGGCGAGCAGGACAGATTTTGCCCCTGCCTGAAAGTTTGGAGGTTCACATCCACCCACTGGGGTCCTCAGAAGACAGGGCTAGCCGTCTGCTTCCGAGAACTCACCCAAGGATCACCTTGCGGAGCCCAGTTCCACTCGGACATCAGGACTGAGCTTGGTAGCACTTCTTAGAGCATATAAGGAAAGAGCCCTTTACACATGGAAGGAGCACTGGCAGTGCAGTGATTGAGGCATTTGGTTGCTAACCGAAAGGTCAGTGGTTTGAACCCACCAGCTGCTGTGTGGAAGAA
>NW_006934652.1:2268-3186 GCF_000298275.1 Orycteropus afer afer
ATGATTGAATGGTGGTGTTGGTGAAGAACACTGGCTGTACCACGGGACTGATGATTGAATGGTGGTGTTGGTGAAGAACACTGGCTGTCCCACGGACGGCCAGGAGAATGAACAGATCCGTCCTGGGAGGAGGGCAGCTGGAATGCTCCCTGGAAGAGACAATGGCCACACTTCATCTCACCTACTCTACGCCTGTTGTCAGAAGGGACCATTCCCTGGAGAAGGTCCTGTTTGGTAATGGGAAGACCCTCAACGACATGCACTGACACGGTGGCTGCAGTGATGGGGTCGAGCGTTGCCATGGTTGGGAGGCTGGCACGGGACCGGGTGTCTTTGGGTCTGTTGTACGTGGGCTCGCTAGACGTCAGAACTGACTCAGTGGACCCTCACGAGAACAACAGCAACATTGCACGCTGCGTAGAGTGCAGTATGGTGCAGCCGTAACTCATCCATGCACCGGGAAACCACAAATGTCAGGTGACTCACTTTATCGTGCTATTCGCTTTATGCCTGCAACCAAATCCGCAGTGTCTCTGAGGTCTGCCGGTGTGGAATGACGTTAAACCAAAAACCAAACTCACTGCCGTCGAGTTGGATCCACTCCCAGCGACCCCTCCTTGGGTTTCCAAGGCAGTATCTCTATGGAAATAGATTGCCCAACCTTCCTTCCGAGGAGTGGCTGATGGGTTTGAATCATCAGCCTTCTGGTTGGCAGTCAAGTGCCTTAGGCACTATGCTACCAGAGCTCCCCGAATGACATCACTTCTGTGAAAAACAACAACAACAAGGACAGGCAGAGAGCAGGGTGCCGAGATGGGTTGAAAGGAGGCTGAAATACATGAAAGATTTTGTGGAATTCAAAAAAAGCTGTAGCAAGATTACAGTGTACTTTGTAATCTGTAAATACCAAAAAAAAAA
>NW_006934653.1:0-1134 GCF_000298275.1 Orycteropus afer afer
AGAAAACTATAAAACACTGCTACAAGAGACAACAAGGGCACTACATAAATGGAAGAACCTACTTTGTTCATGGATAGGTAGACTAAATATTGTGAAAATGTCAATACAATCTAAAGCAATCTATACATTTAATGCAATCCCGATCCAGGTTTCAACAAAATTTTTTAAGGACATGGAAAAACTAATTATTAATTTCATATGGAGAAATAAGAGATCTCAGATAAGCAGAGCACTTCTCAAGAAGAAAAACAAAGTGGGAGGTCTCTCACTCTCAGATCTTAAGAACTACTATATAGCCATAGTAGTCAAAACAGCATGGTATTTGTACAATGATAGACAGAAAGACCAATGAAACAGAATTGAAAGTCCAAATATAGACCCATCCATCTATGGACAACTGATCTTTGTGACAAGGGTCCAAAACCCATTAAATGGGGAAGAGACAGCCTCTTTAATAAATGGTGCTGGCAAAACTGGATATCCACCTGTACAAACATGAAACAAGACCCATACCTCACCCCATACACAAAAACAAACTCAAGATGGGTCAAAGACTTAAATGTAAAACCCAAAACTATAAAATTCATCAAATATAAAATAGGGGAAAATCTGGGAGCCCTAATTTATGGCATAAATAGACTATTAAGCATAACCCAGAATGTGCAGGAGATAGAAGAGAAGCTAGATGACTGGGACCTTTTAAAAATTAAATTCTTATGTTCATTGAAAGACCTTGTCAAAAGGGTAAAAAGAGAACCTACAGATTGGGAGAAAATATTTGCCTATGACATATCTGATAAAGGACTTAGCTCCAAAATCTATAGAAAACTTCAACATCAAAAAGACAAATAATCCAATTCAAAAATGGGCAAAAGACTTGAACAGAAACTTTACCAAAGAAAATATACAGGCAGCCAACAAACACATGAGAATTTGCTTGTGATCATTAATCATTGTTGTTGTTGTTGTTACGTGCTGTCGAGTCAGACCCGACTCTTAGTGACCCCTCCTTGGGTTTCCAAGGCAGTATCACTATAGAAGTAGATTGCCCCATCTTCCTTCCAAGGAGTGGCTGGTGGATTTGAACCACCAGCCTTCTGGTTAGCAGTCAAGTGCCTTAGGCACTATGCTACC
>NW_006934653.1:2484-3039 GCF_000298275.1 Orycteropus afer afer
CAGGAAAGGATGAAAGCTGGAGATCCTGGATAGAGGAGGAGGAAAAATGTGGAACAAAATCCAAAAACTCAATAATAACCAGAATTACTGGTCAGATTAAATCTGGTGAGACCCCCAATACGATGTCCCTGGAATACATTCTGTGCCTTGAATAAAATGCATCCCCAGGGGCAGGTTCTCAGTCCAATAGTTAACAAGACGTACATGCAGACCACTCAACCCAGGATGATCCACCCACACACTCCATGGTAATACAACCCTTAGAGCAACAGACCATGGGATACCAGAGGACCAACATTCAAATTGAGTAAATGCAGGACAAACAGGAGTGCATAAATACAAGGGACACAGGGAAAGGGTTACAGGGTAGGGAGAGGAGGAGACTGGGTTAGGGCTGAACATAGTAAATGAAGAATGAAACTAAATGTACACGTAACGTTGAATATAAAACAAGCTCTTAAAAAAAGGGGGGGGGCAGCTGGAATGTTCCTTAGAAGCAAGAATAGCCAGACTTTGTCTCACCTACTTTGTCAGAGGGGACCATTCCCTGGAGGG
>NW_006934654.1:0-544 GCF_000298275.1 Orycteropus afer afer
GGAAACCAGTTAACACAGACACTGAAGATAATCCTGGACCCCTGAGCCTTGAAGGGAAGGATATAGAAGTGGACTAAACCCCAACTAGCAGAAAAAAATGCAAGAAAATACCAAAGAAGGAGACATATGGACTTGTGGTCTGGCAGCAATCCTCAGTGATCCTGAGGCACAGACAGCTTGGAGATTCCTGAGTGGTGGTTGTTGTTGTTGTTGTTATGTGCCATCGAGTCAGCCCTGCTAGCCAGGGACTGAACAGAGGACTGCTCTGGCGGCTATGGAGTAGAAGGGGAAGCAGTGGAGAAGAGGAGGATGGACTGAGCTGTGGATGTTTGCAGGTCTGGAGGGCACTGCCATTTTGAATGTTTATAAGCAGCTTGAGTATTCTGGATATTTAAAGAGACAGCGCTCTACTAGATTTTAGGGGATTAAGAAAGGGTTCTGCTTTCGAATAACCCCAAGGACACTCCAGATCTGCATGACTGAAAAGGTGCGACATTTCTCTTGTTACTCTTATACTCCATACCCACTTGGTAAAGGGAGATGC
>NW_006934654.1:2228-2846 GCF_000298275.1 Orycteropus afer afer
CCTTACAAGAGATGCTAAAGGGAGTCCATTGAACAGAGAACTAAAAATAGCAAATAACAACCGACCATTAATACACAAGATGACATAACCCAAAAACTACAGCGATGGACATATCAAAAGTAAAATGAGCTTACAAGGAACAGGGAACCAGAGACATCAATTGGCAAGTGAGGACAATTACAAACAAAAAGAGGGAAAAGACTGTGTACTTACAGAACTTCTAAATGGTAAGGAAGTTAAGAGAGTTGCAAGATAGAATGGACTGTTCTAAACTTAGGAAGAAAATTATAAATCACAGGGTAACCTCAAAGAAAAACGATAAACCTTCACATCACAACAAAAAAGAGGACAATCACAAATACTCAGAAAATACTAAAACAATAGCAACAAAGGGAATGATAACAGGATTCATAAATATAATGAGCTCAGCACAGAAAATAATATGGAACAAAGAAACAAGGGACACCATGAAAAATCACATACCAAAATGATAGCAACCAATTCATATTTGTCAATAATTACACTGAATGTGAATGGATTAAATGCACCAGTTGCAGACTGGATAAGAAAACAAAACCCATCAATATGCTGCCTACAAGAGACACACCTTAGAGATAA
>NW_006934655.1:0-1871 GCF_000298275.1 Orycteropus afer afer
CCTGAGTGTCCTTGGGGTTGCTGGAAAGCAGAATGTGTTCTTAAGCCCCAGAAATCTGTGAGAGTGCTGTCTCTTTAAATATCCAAAATAGTCAAGCCGCTTTTTAAACCTTCAAAATGGCAGTGTCCTCCGGACTGGCAAAAGTCCACAGTTCAGCCCACCTTTCTCTTCACCTTCTCCGTTTGTTCCCCACCCACTGTGCACAGTCCTCCGTGCAGTTCCTGTCTAGCAGGGTGATTTTTAGGTTAATTCTTAGGTCCTACCACGACTCGGGAATCTCCAAGGTGTCTGTGCCATCAGGGTCACTCAGGATCGCTGCCAGACCACAGCTCCATATGTCTCCTTTTTTGGTATTTTCACGCTAATTCTTCTGCTAGTTGCGGTTTAGTTCACTTCTATATCCTTCCCTTCAAGGCTCAGGGGTCCAAGATTATCTTCACCATTGTTAATTGGTTTCCCTTTTCTTTGTTGAAGAGGGTCTGTGCAGTCTTTCTGCCTAGTCTGCCATCTTGCCAGAACTCCTCAAGGCTACTTCTTTTAATACCTTCTCTCTATATATATATGATTGGGAGCTCTGGTGGCATAGTGCCTAAGGCACTTGATCTCTAACCAGAAGGTTGGTGGTTCAAACCCACCAGCCACTCCTCGAAAGGAAGATTGTGCAATCTACTTCTGTAGAGATACCACCTTGGAAACCCAGGGAGGGGTCGCTATGAGTTGGAGACAACTCAACGGGACATAACAACAGCAACATATATATGATTTGGGGGTCATTTCATTTTAGGGAAAGCCACTGAATCAAGCTTAAAGCTTGTTGTTGTTATTAGTTGTCTTTGAGTTGATTCAGACTCATGGTGACTCCATGTGTGCAGAAAACTGCTTCATAGAGATTTCAAGGCTGTGATGTTTTAGAAGTTGATCACCAGGCCTGTTTTCCAAGGTCTTCCTGGGTAGATTCCAACTACCAACCTTCTGGTTAGTAGTCTAGCATGTAACTGTTTGTACTACCCAGGAATTCCTTTTTAATAGCTTTTAACATGTGGACATCAAAAGTTGCTAAAGAGAAAGCAAGTACATTTTCTTGGAGACCAGGTAGGCTCCTAGAAAAGGGTACATCAATATCTCTCATTTTTTCTTTTGGAGTTCCTTGTGAATAATATTTCTTGAATGGGTAGAAATAGTTCTTACTGAGGGAGAGAAGGATTGATTTGGACTAGGGATTTTGGCTTAGTATGAAATTCCATATAATTTTTAGAGAAATCTTGTTCTGGCTTAGTTTTTGGCTATGTCTGGAACTTGAATTGCCCCAGATCTCACACCAGTGCACAATAAGTATGCTTTGAAAAAAAATGGCTGAACATGTAGATCTAAAATAGGGAGCTATAACTTAGGATCTAAATTGAAAGAAGTAGAAAAAAACATTAGAGAGATGCAAATCAAAACAACATGAGATAACATCTTGCTCCAGTACTAGTAGCAAAGTTCAACAAGACAGAAAATAACAAATGCTGGCAAGGATGTGGAGAGACTGGGACTCTCATACACTGTTGGAGGGACTGTTAAATGGTACAACCACTGTGGAAAGCAGTATGGTGATTCCTTAAAAAGTTGGAATTAGAAATGCCATTTGACCCAGCCATTACATTACTAGGTATATATCCTAAAGAAGTGAGAGCCATGACAAGAACAGATGTATGCACACCCATGTTCATCGCAGCACTATTTACAATAGCCAAAAGATGGAAACAACCTAGGTGTCGATCAGCTGAGGAATGGATATCCAAACTATGGTACATACACACAATGGAATACTATACAGCCCTAAAGAAGAATCTAGAATCTGCAAAACACCGCATAATGTGGATGAACTT